>NC_069502.1:1074114908-1074414908 GCF_027579735.1 Bombina bombina | reverse complement strand
TTATTTGTAGGTTTTGTATTTAATTAATGTATTGATAGTGTAGTGTTAGGTTTAATTGTAGGTAATTGTAGGTATTGTATTTAATTAATTTATTGATAGTGTAGTGTTAGGTTTAATTGTAGGTAATTTTAGGTATTTTATTTAATTAATTTAATGATAGTATAGTGTTAGGTTTAATTGTAACTTAGGTTAGGATTTATTTTACAGGTAATTTTGTAATTATTTTAACTAGGTAACTATTAAATAGTTCTTAACTATTTAATAGCTATTGTACCTGGTTAAAATAAATACAAAGTTGCCTGTAAAATAAATATGAATCCTAAAATAGCTACAATGTAATTATAATTTATATTGTAGCTATATTAGGGTTTATTTTACAGGTAAGTATTTAGCTTTAAATAGGAATAATTTATTTAATAAGAGTTAATTAATTTCGTTAGATGTAAATTATATTTAATTTAGGGGGGTGTTAGTGTTAGGGTTAGACTTAGCTTTAGGGGTTAATACATTTATTAGAATAGCGGTGAGCTCCAGTCGGCATATTAGGGGTTAATAATTGAAGTTAGGTGTCGGCGATGTTAGGGAGGGCAGATTAGGGGTTAATACTATTTATTATAGGGTTAGTGAGGCGGATTAGGGGTTAATAACTTTATTATAATAGCGGTGCGGTCCGGTCGGCAGATTAGGGGTTAATAAGTGTAGGCAGGTGGAGGCGACGTTGTGGGGGGCAGATTAGGGGTTAATAAATATAATATAGGGGTCGGCGGTGTTAGGGGCAGCAGATTAGGGGTACATAAGGATAACGTAGGTGGCGGCGCTTTGCCGTCGGCAGATTAGTAGTTAATAAGTGTAGGTAGCTGGCGGCGACGTTGTGGGGGGCAGGTTAGGGGTTACTAAATATAATATAGGGGTCGGCGGTGTTAGGGGCAGCAGATTAGGGGTACATAAGGATAACGTAGTTGGCGGTCGGCAGATTAGGGGTTAAAAAAAATTAATCGAATGTCGGCGATGTGGGGGGACCTCGGTTTAGGGGTACATAGGTAGTTTATGGGTGTTAGTGTACTTTAGAGTACAGTAGTTAAGAGCTTTATAAACCGGCGTTAGCCCAGAAAGCTCTTAACTACTGACTTTTTTCCTGCGGCTGGAGTTTTGTCGTTAGATGTCTAACGCTCACTTCAGACACGACTCTAAATACCGGAGTTAGAAAGATCCCATTGAAAAGATAGGATACGCAATTTACGTAAGGGGATCTGCGGTATGGAAAAGTCGCGGCTGAAAAGTGAGCGTTAGACCCTATTTTGAGTGACTCCAAATACCGGAGGTAGCCTAAAACCAGCGTTAGGAGCCTCTAACGCTGGTTTTCACGGCTAACGCCAAACTCCAAATCTAGGCCTTAGGCATCTTTATTTTTTAATAAAATTATTGCACTAGGCAGTATATTGGGGTTAAATTGAGCGGGTTTGGGATGTTAGAAAAAAAAACGGCATGTATATGCTTCTATACATATATATTTATATGTTAATATGTGTATATACGTATATATTTATATATGCTGCCATGGCTGCACGACTTACCCCTTCGCTGGCACTGAAGTTCTGATAGTAACTTATGGAAGCGTACTCTCCTGAGCTAGGGAGAAAATAAAATGTAACTTTTATTAAATCAATAATAAACAAACATAGAACATGCTAAAATATAAAAATACATATACACACAACTGCCCCCCTGTGAGAGAAGTGCCATCATATTATTAAATAAAGAACCCATTACTAAAAAAAATTAAATCAGCACCTTTGATAAAGCAGTGGTGAAATGCGCGTCAGGCTTCACACTGCCCCTCTTTGTGACTTTTAATACATTGAATTATTGAAGATTTATTTGAACCCTATTATGGTATTTTTGTAGTAGATGCAGCACGGGGACACCCAACTTTATTAAATAATTGACATGGGGTACTGCAAAAGCTGTAGATAGGCCTTTTGTCTTCTACAGTTAGTGATAGGGATCTTTTGTACTCGCAGTACACTGGTCAATGGGGATAAACAACCCCCTTTTGTGCTGATCTAATTTATTTTAGTAACGGGTTCTTTATTTAATAATCTGATGGTACTTCTCTCACAGGGTGGGGCAGTTGTGTGTATATGTTTATTAATATTTTAACATGTTCTATGTTTGTTTTTTATTGATTTAATAAAAGTTACGTTTAATTTTCTCCCTCGCCCTTTTCCATGATATAGATTGATATATCACTATCCCTCACTTTGCCTATATATTTTAGATCTGAGTGGCTTATAGCAAAAAATAATATTTTAAATTACTATAAATGTAAAGGTAAGTCTAGCTATACTCTCTTCTTATTGTGTAAAAAATATATATTTCTAAATATTAATTGTTATGATAATAATTAACTGACAGAGAGGAAGAAACAAAAATACCAGTCCACTACTTCTTTAAATACAGATTTAGTTTTATGAATAGAAAAAACTTCATAAACAATATTGTAACATAGTTTATTAATAATTAAAGTTATAAATAAAACATAGTACAACTATATAAAAATGTTTTATGTCCTATTTCAAATTTATGCCCTGGAGTTTTCTGTCCCCAGGGTACAAATCCAGAACACCTCCCTTTGCAGAAAGCTGCTAAACTATCCCCACATCAAGGATGTTAGATTATGTATTCAATTTCTTTAAAAGAAACAAAAATTAACAGGATGATTGTGTAATGTAGTTCAACATTAAAGGGATAGGAAAGTCAAAATTAAATTTGCATGATTCAGATAGAGAATTAAATTGTAAAACACTTTTACATTCCCTTCTATTTTCAAATGTGCATTGTTCTCTCTGTATCCCTTTTTGAAAAAGAATATGAACATATCCTACACTAGTGGGAGCTAGCTGCTGATTGGTTTCTGCATACATTTGTCTCTTGTGATTGGCTAACTAGATGTGTTCAGCCAGCTGCCAGTAGTGCAATGCTGTTCCTTCAGCAAAGGATAACAAGAGCATGAAGCAAATGTTAAAAAAGAAGTAAATTTTAAAGTTGTTTAAAATTGTATGTTCTATCCAAATCATGAAAGAAAATGTTGGGATTTTCTGTCCCTTTAAGGGCCAGATTACAAATGAAGCAGTATTTAAGGCTCCGCTAGAAGTAAGGTTTTTGCACGTGTCAGGTAGCACTCATATTACAAGTTGAAAGTAAAACATTTTCCCTCACACGCTAACCCGATATACGCAAAAAGTTGCAGTTAGGATATCACACGCACATTAACATATTCCCCAATTGAAATCAATGGAGCAAAAAAAGTGGTAAAAAACCTAATACTCTCATGCAAACCCAACATGAAAATATGAATATTTTACATTCCAATGTTGTTTACATAACAGAATATGTTCTATTCATTCATATATATATAGGAATAGATAGATATATATAGGAATATCTATTTACAAATACATAGAACATACTCTGCTATGTGCAGAACATTGGAATGGGAAATATTTACAATAAATACACAGTATAACCACTTTATTAAATATGAATATTACATAAATATAATAACATGTTTTCATCTACTTGACAGCAAACAGGGCTGGACTGGGAATAAAAAGCAGCCCTGGAAAAATATGAAAACCAGCCCTATTTTCTGTTGATTCGGTAGAATGCACATGCCCTATTTTTCTCAAAGGGGGATTACTGGCATACTCCTTCCCCAATATTTTTTTCAGAATTAAATTATATTACTTTGCATTAAATAAAATGCCAGATTGATGTTTTATAGACACCCTACAACCAAAATGCACCCATTAATCACCCCTTAAAGGGACAGTTCACCCAAAAACGTTCTCCCCTTTAAATTATTCCCAATGATCCCTTTTACCTGCTAGAGTGTATTAAATTGGTTGCAAGTAGCTCTTTTACTCCTATTTCAGCATTTGAAATAGCTGATTTAGCTTGTGGTTTCCCAACCTATAGTGAAAGTTTTGATACTGGTGTATATGCTATTAACAAGCCTAAGTAAACACAGCCAGCAGAAGAGATTACACCCTCAGTGGGGAGCAGGATAGTTAAGTAATAAAATGATAATTTGCCATTGTTCTCTCTATGTATTGAGCTTTGGTGTTCCAGACAAATATAAGATAAGGAAGCAAGTCTGTGTACATAAAGTGATAACATAATGAGATCTGATATTACCTGAAGCTCAACCCATTGTAATAGGCTGTGGTTTCAAAGCACAAAACCAGTTACTTCAGATACACAAATAAACCTGAAAATGCAATTTCTCAAATATTTTATACTCTGCAGTTGGTATAACAAGTCATTTAAAATACATTTGTGGAAAAACAATTTTACAGTGTACTGTCCCTTTAAAATTGTAGCTTTCCAGCCCCAGCTGCTGCAGCCCACCGGGAAATCTCCTGGTATCCTGGTAGGTCAATCCAGCCCTGACAGCAAATGGATCCAATGCACTTATATATGTCTGTATATGCGTGTATATATGTTTATGTGTTTATATATGTCTGTATATGTGTATATATATATGTTTATGTGTTTATATATGTCTGTATATGTGTATGTATATATATATATATATATATATGTTTGTGTTTATATATGTCTGTATATGTGTATATATATATATGTTTATGTGTTTATATATGTCTGTATATATATATATATGTTTATGTGTTTATATATGTCTGTATATGTGTGTATATATGTTTATGTGTTTATACATGTCTGTATATGTGTGTATATATGTTTATGTGTTTATATATGTCTGTATATGTGTATATTTATGTTTATGTGTTTATATGTTTATATACTGTATGTCTGTAAATACATATAGACACATATAAATACATATGTACACATATAAACATATATATTATATTAATGTATTATATATTTAGACATGTATATGTATCTCTATGTTAAAGCCCATTGCCTTTTTTTGTTCAAACACCTGAGACCTCATATCTTTGAGCCCTTATAACTTTTTTTGCAATATTTTTTAAATATGTTTTTATTAGATAGTGTTATTATGAGTTTAACTGTACTTTTTATTGTATTTTTTTATGTTTTGTTACACTTTTTTGTTTTGCTGAACAGTTAACCAGCGCTCTGAGGTCACACTATCCCCGATGCACATAAAATAACCAAGCCGGATTTCCCAGATGGCTATTGGCTAAGAGGTGGAAACGTCACCTCTCTGCCAGATAGCGAAGATAGCGTGGGCTGCCTTAACAGCTCAGTGAAGGCGATCATTTGGAACGAATAAAGGAGCTTTCAGCATGAAGTGTTTTATACTTCATGAATGAAAGTCCCCTTTATTTGTTCCAATGTTACATCCTTGCATTTCAGAAACACTAGGATTTACCATCGCTTTAATGATGCAAATACAGTTGAGCAGCCTGGAAAATAGATACAATTTGAATTATATTTAGTATATCAAAAGAAGCAAGCTCACTTTACCATGAAAGTTATTGTTAAAGAAAGATACCAAGGCACTATTTTCCTTAACCATCTGAGTCATCAATTTCCCGGCCCTTAACCACATATAATAATTTTAGACATTACCATAAATAAATAACGACAGAGACAATATTTGTGGTATAAAAATCTGGCCACAGCCTGTTTATTAAATAATACATACATTAAATAACACATCATAAATAACTACAATAATAAACGTATTGCAATTCACCCAAGCCTTATTCTTGTGCTAGCCTCAATTATCCTAACTTTTTTTTAGCAACTCAAGGTTAATTTGACCAGGCCGTCCTTTTAGCTCAGCTGGACATAGCAAGATGCTAAGTCCATTCCTTTCCAGCTTATAACTAGCTCCAAGGGACCCCACACCCAAGGAGCTAATTATCTAGCTCTTCCACCCCTTGGGGAGAGTACCAACCAGCCTTTTCTTGCCTTGGTCTGAAAATGATGATGCTAGCACCCCCGCCACCAGCTATGACAATACAACCAAACAAAAAGGGAGGAAGGGAAAATTGTTCGCTAAAAATTCCCTCACACTTGCTTAAAACGTCCTTCCTCCTTTTGTAATTCCCTACTTAACCACAGCTCTTCCTCCACCCATATGGTCCTACCTCCTCCCAAGAGGTCAAAGGGCCCCTCCCACTATGTTCCTCAGTTTGCGGGGCCAGGCATTCTTTATCACGTACTCAAGTTTTTACCAGTACTATTATTTTCTAAACTGTACTGCTCTAAAAGACAATTCTAAAATATACCTGAAAAGTTACTTCGTTAAAGGGACAGTAAACATCTTACAAAACACTTTTGTTGTCTTGCAATAGGATAACATATTCATTTAAAAAAAAAAAAATTAAAGGGACACTGAACCCAAATTTTTTCTTTCTAATTTACTACAATTATCAATTTTTCTTTGTTCTCTAGCTATCTTTATTTGAAAAAGATGGCATCTAAGCTATTTTTTGGTTCAGGACTCTGAACAGCACTTTTTATTGGTGGAAGAATGTATCCACCAATCAGCAAGGACAACCCAGGTTGTTCACAAAAATGGGCCGGCAACTAAACATACATTCTTGCATTTCAAATAAAGATAACAAGAGAATAAAGTAAATTTGATAATAGGAGTAAATTAGAAAGTTGCTTAAAATTTCATACTCTATTTGAATCACGAAAGAAAAAAATTAGGTTCAGTGTCCCTTTAACATCTTGATGGATGCAATTTTTGTTCAGTAACCAAACTCCACTCAGCGGGTTTCCTCATTTTGAAGAATTAATCTGGGCTTGATTCTGCATAATGCTGCTATAAAGTGCATAGCTTTACAGTTCTTATCTTTCAAAGCCAATTCATGAAAAATATATGTAGCAGTGTTAGCATTAAAAAGTCTGCAGTGTGCTTTTTAAGTTCTGAGAATTAGAAAATCCATGATTTTCATGGCTAATCAACTTGAAAAAGGGGCAGAGGGCAAAAATATAAAATAAAAGTTTTTTTGCAGTTGTTTTACTATGCATTACTGACATTTTTAAAATAAAATCTCAAACTGTTTACTGTCCATTTAATCAAAATGGGGTGGTGCTTCATACCAAACCTTAGAGCAGAGCTTTCCAAACTTTTCATGTTGATGACACACTTTTTAGACCAACATCATGTTGCGACACAGTAATTCAGTTGTACTAGCAAAAAGGAGGTTAAACGAACTTGTTTTAAGAGATACAACACATACATAAATTATATAATAACGAAATGTATTTACAAGTAACAGTATGTATGTGCAAGAATTAAAAAAAAGTTTAACACCAATAGCTACTTACTAGTTTAATGGGATCTATGAGGTTGATGGGATGAATACAATTTCTGAATATTTGGTGGAATATTAAATAAAGACACTCGCATTTCATCATCAAGCATTTTTAAGCTTCCACTTCCTATCCATATATCAAGAGCAGGAGCAGCAATGCACTACTGGGAGCTAGTTGCAAAAAAAACCCCAGACTTTTGCTCAGCGTTTAAGCTGCTGCCCTCAGAGCTCGGTGAGTCCGATTGACTACTTCCCGCGCTGCAAACACACTGCTGTCCCACTCACTGACTACACATGCAGTCAGGAGCAAATTAAGGAGACTACACGTGCAGTCACGAGCCAATTAAGGAGACTACACGTGCAGTCAGGAGCCAATGTGTACCGCCAATGGGAATAGTTTCAGTTCCCACTGAGCTGCTCCAATAGGTTAAGATGATCTGTGACCCCCCTAGGTATCAATCACGTGTCAACCATGTGATATGCATAGCAGGCAGGCGGAAAGTCAGAAACCCCCAAAAATGTTTTTTTTAAATTTAAAAAAAAATTGTGCTGAAGCAGGGACACACCTACACACTGCTGCTGACACACTAGTGTGTCCCGACACACAGTTTGGAAAGCACTGCCTTAGAGAGAAAAAAACATACAGCAAAGCAAGTGGAGTATTGTAAAATGTGCAGTGTAAAATTGTAGATAGATTATCTAGTTAAATTTTAGTTTAAAATTTAGGTCTAGATTACTAGTGGAGCAATAAATTATGGCGCGTCTGCAAACGGCAAATTTGCCCGCTTGTGGCCACGTTATAATGAATCAGCCATTACAAGTGGCTGGTTATTCCTACCGTGAGTTTGCGGTAGCAATTAGTGCTTCTAAAATTAACCAGAGCCTACTTTCAACAGGATATTGCACCATGTCATAAAGCTCAAACTGGTTTCTTGAACATGAAAATGAGTTCACTGTACTCCAATGGCCTCCACTGTCACCAGATCTCAATCCAAGATGGCCGCAAATAGGTAGAGGGGGAGGGTTATCCTACATTGCAGAATATATATATATATATATATATATATATATATATATATATATATATATATATATATATATATATATATATATAAAAATATTTAAAAAAAAACAACTTATTTTTATACTGGCAAACTTTCTGCCAGTACTTAAGATGAGGGTGACTTTTGGGGGGTGGGGGAGGGAAGAGAGCTGTTTGAGAGGGATCAGGGATGGGATGAGTCAGGTGGGAGGCTGATCTCTACACTAAAGCTAAAATTAACCCTACAAGCTACCAAATTAACCACTTCACTGCTAGGCATAATGCAAGTGTGGTGCGCAGTGGCATATAGCGGCCTTCTAATTACCAAAAAGCAATGCCAAACCCATAGATGTCTGCTATTTCTGAACAAAGGGGATCCCAGAGAAGCATTTACAACCATTTGTGCCATAATTGCATTGTAAATAATTTCAGTGAGAAACCTAAAGTTTGTGAAAAAGTGAAAAAAAAAAATTATTTGATCGTATATGGTAGTGAAATGGTGGCATGAAATATACCAAAATGGGCCTAGATCAATACTTTGGGTTGCCTACTAAAAAAAAAATATACATGTGATGGGTTATTCAGGGATTCCTGACAGATATCAGTGTTACAATGTAACTATCGCTAATTTTGGGGGAAAAAATGGTTTGGAAATAGCAAAGTGCTACTTGTACTTATTGCCCTATAACTTTAAAAAAAAGCAAAGAACATGTAAACATTGGTTATTTCTAAACTCAGGACAAAATTTAGAAACTATTAGGCATGCGTGTTTTTAGGTGGTTGTAGATTCGTAAGAGATTTTGGGGTTCAAAGTCTGAAAAAGTGTGTTTTTTTAATGTTTTCATCATATTTTATATTTTTTATAGTAAATTATATGATATGATGAAAATAATGGTATCTTTAGAAAGTCCATTTAATGGTGAGAAAAACTGTATATAATATGTGTTGGTACAGTAAATGAGTACAAGGAAACTTACAGCTAAACGCAAACACTGCAGAAATGTAAAAACAGCCCTGGACCTTAACGGTAAGAAAATTGAAAAATGGCCTGGTCACTAAGGGGTTAACAGGTGCTAACAATATAGAAACACACCGGCAACCAGTTAAAATGGTGAAAAATTTACTCAACCTTTCTGTTGTGTGTGAAGAGAAAGAGCAGCAAAGAATTGTCTGAGGATGTCGTAGGAATTGAGAACAAAAATTGTGGAAAAGCATGGACAATCTTAAGGTTACAAGTCCATCTCCAGAGATCTTAATGTTCCTGTTTCCACTTTGTGCAACATTGTCAAGAAGTTTACAGCCCATGACACTGTAGCTAATCTCACTGGACGTGGACAAAAGAGAAAAAGTGATCAAAGATTGCAATGAAGGATTGTTCGAATGGTGGATAAAGAACCTTGATCAACTTCCAGAAAAATTCAAGCAGACCTTCAGGCACAGGGTACAAATGTGTCAGCTCATACTATACGTTGCCATTTGAATGAAAAGGGACGCTATAGTAGGAGACCCAGGAGGACCCCACTGCTGACACAGAAACATAAAAAAGCCAGATTTGAGTTTGCCAAAACTTACCTGAGGATGCCAAAATCCTGTTTGAAGAATGTGCTATGGACAGACGAAACAAAATTACAGCTTCTTGGTAAAGACCATCATTCTAATGCTTTCAGGAAAAAAAATGGGCTTTTAAAGAAAAGAATACAGTCCCTACAGTCAAACATGGCAGAGGTTCACTGATGTTTTGGGTTTGCTTTGCTGTTTCAGGCACTGGATGTCTTGACTGTGTGCATTACATTATGAAATTTGAAGACTACCAAAGAATTCTGTGGTGCAATGTAGGGCCCAGTGTCAGAAAGTTGGGTCTCCATCAGAGGTCATGGGTCTTACAGCAGGACAATGACCCAAAGCACACGTCAAAAAGCACCCAGAAATGGTTTAAAACAACGCACTGGAGATTACCGAACTGGCCAGCAATGAGTCCAGATCTCAATCACATAGACATAGAGCACCTGTGGGGAGATCTTAAAACAGCAGTTGGGAAAAGGAACCCTTTTAATTTGAGAGACCTGGAGAAGTTGGCGAAAGAAGGGTGGTCCAAAATTCCAGTAGAGAGGTGTATGAAACTCATTGATGGTTACAGGAAGCGATTGATTTCAGTTATTTCTTTCAAGGGTGTGCTACCAAATATTAAATTGAGGGTGCCAATAATTTTGTCCAGTCCATTTTTAAAGTTTTGCGTGGAATGTGTCAGACTTGGCTTTTTTTCCCACTTTTTGCCTAAACATTTGTAATTGCAACAATGGGCGAAGTGGTCCATTATCTGACAGAAATGCAGGGGTGCCAATATTTTTGGCCATGACTGTATATATTTATGTGTTACTATATGTATATACACATATAAATTTAGAAAAGCGGTAGTCCTGGAGAGTATAATTAAAACGTCTTTATTTCAAACTCAGATTAAAAGCGAATGGCAAACACAAGTAAAAGCATAACAGGTGTGGCACTGTCTGGCTTACGCTTTTCGGCTAGGAGCCGTAGTCATAGCCTATAGTGCTATGTGACACACCTTTCTAAATACCCATACCTAAAATCCCATTGGTTAAAAAATAAAACACACCTGTTAATTACCTACTCTATACATAGTGAAACTAATTTATACAAAACCTCCAAAGCAATTAAGCACTAACAAAAGTGCCAGTTACACGATTCCATATGACAGGGAAATAGACATAGTGAAATGAGAGAAATACACACAATAAACTCAATAGAACAATGCTGAGTAATGATTAACAAATGAAGACAAAATAATGGTAATGCGATATACAATCAGAAAGACCAAAAAATGCAAAAACCAAAAGATCAAAAATGTGTACCACAGTCAAATGTACAAGTGATCAATACATCAAAGAGTATAAGGGGTCAGAGGGCAAACATAAACGTGTATTGCACATTGAAAGATATATTTAAGATGGACCCTGACCCTATAGCATGATTATAAGTAAGATAATGATATGGAGTAACGGAGGGTGAAATTTCTAATACAATAATGCATGATTGTCCTAAATATTGAAGGATAAGGTATATATGTAAGGTAAGACTACCTAAATAGCACAAATCATTACACAAGTTCTTAAAATGGTATGTGTGACATGCATGATAGTGGCTCCCAGAGAGCCGGTATAAAGAAATGCCCTAAGCAATTACCACAAATTCATGATATCATACTTGGAGTTGAGACCATTTGGAATACGAGTGCCCATTGTAAAAATCCAATGTGCCTCTCTCAACTCCAGTATGCGATCTATGGAGCCACCCCTTTTGGGTCTGTGAACCCTTTCTATAGCACTCCAGGAAAAGGAAGAAAGATTCCCTCCATGGTATACCCCAAAATGCTGGACTACAGGGGTACTCGATTTAACTGTAGTGAAAGAGGAAAGGTGTTCCCTAATTCTGGTGTTTACTTCTCTGGAGGTGAGACCTATGTATTGAATTTTACATGAGGAGCAATTAAGTACATAAATCACATTGGTACATGTACAATTTAAGAGTGTTTTGATGTTAAATGTTTTTCCTGTAACATAACTGGTAAATGTGTTTCCCGTGCGTGCAAAATCACACGGTTTGCACTTCCTATGGCCGCATTTATGCATGCCCTGATGTCTGATCCAAGCACAGGCATCATTAGTCTTAGTGGGCAGCATAGTGGGAGACAGCAGAGAGCCCAATGTAGGACCTTTCCTGTATGCACACCTAACACCACTTTTAACCGTTTCAATTAGTTTATCATCAGCCTTAAGGATCTTAAAGTGCTTGCGTATAATAGAACAAATATCATTATATTGTCCACTGTGTGTGGTGACAAAAGTCACTCCATCAAAGGGCTTAGAATCAGTTTTCTGTCTGTCTACCAAGAGACTGTCTCTGGTTTTGGAGCTCACCAAGTGTTTGGCCTTACGAATGGCTCTTATTGGATATCTGCGTTGTTGTAACCTGGATTCAAGATCCCTTGCTAAAGTCTTAAAGTCACTGTCATCTGAGCAGTTGACCGGGAAGCTTATGTGGCTGAAGCATTAAGGCAACTCAACAATAGGGATGAATATTCCATCCTTAAAGGTGATCCCACCTCTATCTTCAGGAGGGAACTTGTGGATCTTTTGGATGAGGGTGTGGAATCAGGGTTTATTGACCCAACTACCTTTGCATATTTGGTTCCTGATTTTCCAAAAAATTCCTGCCTTTCATCATTTTCCTAAAGTCCACAAGTCCCTCCAGGAAGTCAAGGGTCGCCCAATTGTAAGTGGGGTTGATTCCCTGCTGTGTAATTTATCTGAGTGGGTGGACAGCATCCTACAGCCAATTGTAACTTCATTACCCTCGCATTTGCGAGACACAAAACATGTTCTGCAGTTAATGGAAAATGTTGTCTGGACATCACAATCCAGATGGTTGACTGTGGATGCTGTCTCACTCTACTCTTGTATACCCCATGACACAGGTTTGAAGGCAATTTGTTTTTTCTTAGACAACTTTGGCAATTATACTGATGATTTCAATTGTTTCATTGTGAAGGTTGTGGGGTTCCTCCTTACACACAATTTTTTTGTGTTCGAGGGGGTATACTATCTCCAGAGGTGTGGAACAGCGATGGGGGCAAAATTTGCCCCCTCGTATGCAAATCTGTTCCTAGGATTCTGGGAGTTCTTCCACATCTTTGGAGATAGTAACCCTTTCCGTGTCTATATATCCACATATAAGAGATATATAGACGATTTGATCTTCATATGGACAGGAACCCAACAGCAAGCTATAGAATTCTGTTCATCCCTCAATTCGAATGACATGAATCTTAAATTTACATTTGAATTTAATGACAAAAGTGCCAATTTCCTAGATCTTACCCTCATAGGGCTCCCAGATGGAAAAGTTAAAACAGTTTCCTATAGGAAACCCATCTCAGGGAATTCAGTCCTGTTTGGCACAAGTTGCCATCCGAAACATGTCCCAGAAGCAATTGCTAAAGGGGAGATGATCAGACTAAAAAGAAACTGCTCAGATTACAGTGACTTTAAGACTTTAGCAAGGGATCTTGAATCCAGGTTACAACAACGCAGATATCCAATAAGAGCCATTCGTAAGGCCAAACACTTGGTGAGCTCCAAAACCAGAGACAGTCTCTTGGTAGACAGACAGAAAACTGATTCTAAGCCCTTTGATGGAGTGACTTTTGTCACCACACACAGTGGACAATATAATGATATTTGTTCTATTATACGCAAGCACTTTAAGATCCTTAAGGCTGATGATAAACTAATTGAAACGGTTAAAAGTGGTGTTAGGTGTGCATACAGGAAAGGTCCTACATTGGGCTCTCTGCTGTCTCCCACTATGCTGCCCACTAAGACTAATGATGCCTGTGCTTGGATCAGACATCAGGGCATGCATAAATGCGGCCATAGGAAGTGCAAACCGTGTGATTTTGCACGCACGGGAAACACATTTACCAGTTATGTTACAGGAAAAACATTTAACATCAAAACACTCTTAAATTGTACATGTACCAATGTGATTTATGTACTTAATTGCTCCTCATGTAAAATTCAATACATAGGTCTCACCTCCAGAGAAGTAAACACCAGAATTAGGGAACACCTTTCCTCTTTCACTACAGTTAAATCGAGTACCCCTGTAGTCCAGCATTTTGGGGTATACCATGGAGGGAATCTTTCTTCCTTTTCCTGGAGTGCTATAGAAAGGGTTCACAGACCCAAAAGGGGTGGCTCCATAGATCGCATACTGGAGTTGAGAGAGGCACATTGGATTTTTACAATGGGCACTCGTATTCCAAATGGTCTCAACTCCAAGTATGATATCATGAATTTGTGGTAATTGCTTAGGGCATTTCTTTATACCGGCTCTCTGGGAGCCACTATCATGCATGTCACACATACCATTTTAAGAACTTGTGTAATGATTTGTGCTATTTAGGTAGTCTTACCTTACATATATACCTTATCCTTCAATATTTAGGACAATCATGCATTATTGTATTAGAAATTTCACCCTCCGTTACTCCATATCATTATCTTACTTATAATCATGCTATAGGGTCAGGGTCCATCTTAAATATATCTTTCAATGTGCAATACACGTTTATGTTTGCCCTCTGACCCCTTATACTCTTTGATGTATTGATCACTTGTACATTTGACTGTGGTACACATTTTTGATCTTTTGGTTTTTGCATTTTTTGGTCTTTCTGATTGTATATCGCATTACCATTATTTTGTCTTCATTTGTTAATCATTACTCAGCATTGTTCTATTGAGTTTATTGTGTGTATTTCTCTCATTTCACTATGTCTATTTCCCTGTCATATGGAATCGTGTAACTGGCACTTTTGTTAGTGCTTAATTGCTTTGGAGGTTTTGTATAAATTAGTTTCACTATGTATAGAGTAGGTAATTAACAGGTGTGTTTTATTTTTTAACCAATGGGATTTTAGGTATGGGTATTTAGAAAGGTGTGTCACATAGCACTATAGGCTATGACTACGGCTCCTAGCCGAAACGCGTAAGCCAGACAGTGCCACACCTGTTATGCTTTTACTTGTGTTTGCCATTCGCTTTTAATCTGAGTTTGAAATAAAGACGTTTTAATTATACTCTCCAGGACTACCGCTTTTCTAAATTCCACCATTTTGCCAGTGAATCCTGGATTGTTGAGCTGTGGGGAGGTGTGTGTTTGCAGCTAATAGACATTGGTGAACTTTCAGCATTGTTTCTTACCACGGATTGGTTACTGCTGATTGACATTTATACCAGCAAATAGGATCTAGCGCTCATCGAGAAGGAGAGACGCCGTACATCTGCAGACCCACGAGGACGCCAAGCAGCTGAGCCGGTGGAGAGACGAGCACTTGGAGATGGTACAAGGTACCCGTGCATCGCAGATCCCAAAGTTTCCGGTAGAGTAAGCAGGCTTGGGCAACAGTGGGGGATTGATTTTGATAAATTGCTTCTGCAGCCACTTATGAAAGTTTCCTAAAGCTGGTACACCGTTTGGAATCTACCATAATATTAGCTGACCTAAAGTGGTTACTCACGTATTTGTTTCTCAGCACTACTGAGTTCTTTTTCCTTATGTATGTTTTATACACATATAAACACATAAATATATATGTATATATTCGTACACATATATATTTAAACTTTGCTACTCCTCACTGCGCAACTTACCCCCTTCCCTGCGCTAGGTTCGCCCTTGTGAGAGCAAAGCTTCCATGCAACGTGAAAGGGAGGTTGCGTTCGAATTGCGCATATATTACGAGTGAAGCGCAAATATTGCCCTCGCAAATACGCAATTTTACTCTCCACTTGTAATCTAGCCCAGACCGTTAATTTCGCTAGAACTAAGTTTTTTGAGCTGGATGGATTGCGCTTGTCTTATGAGCTGATAGTAAGCTTTTTTCACTTGCGCGCTAACCCAACTAGCGCAAAAAGCTGAACATAGAATATTGAGTAGGCATTCACGTATACCCCATAGCTGTCAATAGAGCAATAACAGTGGGAAAAAAAACAAACACCCCACTCTCGCGCAAACCCGATTGCATATTCTCATGTGCGATAACCCAACAGGAAACTATGAATGTTTCATATTCCAACGTACTGCACACCACAAAATATGTTCTATTTATTCATAAATAAATAAATATATATATATTTATATATATATATATATATATATATATATATATATATATATATATATATATATATATATATATATATATATATATGTGTGATTTCTTTGGGTAAAATATTCATCTATACATATATATATATATATATATATAATACCGTCCATACAACACAGGATATACCCTCCAAAGGTCGTCTGCCTGGGTGCTATGATGCTTTAAATAATTCCAATATAAATGACAGCACTCTCAGGTCTTTTTTTCAAGTGAGAACAACAAAAGTCTCTTTTTAATGAAACGTTTTCGAGGAGCTTGTCCCCATCATGCTGATGACGGGGACAAGCTCCTCGAAAACGTTTCATTAAAAAGAGACTTTTGTTGTTCTCACTTGAAAAAAAGACCTGAGAGTGCTGTCATTTATATTGGAATTATATATATATATATATATGATTATATACAGGGAGTGCAGAATTATTAGGCAAATGAGTATTTTGACCACATCATCCTCTTTATGCATGTTGTCTTACTCCAAGCTGTATAGGCTCGAAAGCCTACTACCAATTAAGCATATTAGGTGATGTGCATCTCTGTAATGAGAAGGGGTGTGGTCTAATGACATCAACACCCTATATCAGGTGTGCATAATTATTAGGCAACTTCCTTTCCTTTGGCAAAATGGGTCAAAAGAAGGACTTGACAGGCTCAGAAAAGTCAAAAATAGTGAGATATCTTGCAGAGGGATGCAGCACTCTTAAAATTGCAAAGCTTCTGAAGCGTGATCATCAAACAATCAAGCGTTTCATTCAAAATAGTCAACAGGGTCGCAAGAAGCGTGTGGAAAAACCAAGGCGCAAAATAACTGACCATGAACTGAGAAAAGTCAAGCGTGCAGCTGCCAAGATGCCACTTGCCACCAGTTTGGCCATATTTCAGAGTTGCAACATCACTGGAGTGCCCAAAAGCACAAGGTGTGCAATACTCAGAGACATGGCCAAGGTAAGAAAGGCTGAAAGACGACCACCACTGAACAAGACACACAAGCTGAAACGTCAAGACTGGGCCAAGAAATATCTCAAGACTGATTTTTCTAAGGTTTTATGGACTGATGAAATGAGAGTGAGTCTTGATGGGCCAGATGGATGGGCCCGTGGCTGGATTGGTAAAGGGCAGAGAGCTCCAGTCCGACTCAGACGCCAGCAAGGTGGAGGTGGAGTACTGGTTTGGGCTGGTATCATCAAAGATGAGCTTGTGGGGCCTTTTCGGGTTGAGGATGGAGTCAAGCTCAACTCCCAGTCCTACTGCCAGTTTCTGGAAGACACCTTCTTCAAGCAGTGGTACAGGAAGAAGTCTGCATCCTTCAAGAAAAACATGATTTTCATGCAGGACAATGCTCCATCACACGCGTCCAAGTACTCCACAGCGTGGCTGGCAAGAAAGGGTATAAAAGAAGAAAATCTAATGACATGGCCTCCTTGTTCACCTGATCTGAACCCCATTGAGAACCTGTGGTCCATGATCAAATGTGAGATTTACAAGGAGGGAAAACAGTACACCTCTCTGAACAGTGTCTGGGAGGCTGTGGTTGCTGCTGCACGCAATGTTGATGGTGAACAGATCAAAACACTGACAGAATCCATAGATGGCAGGCTTTTGAGTGTCCTTGCAAAGAAAGGTGGCAATATTGGTCACTTATTTGTTTTTGTTTTGTTTTTGAATGTCAGAAATGTATATTTGTGAATGTTGAGATGTTATATTGGTTTCACTGGTAAAAATAAATAATTGAAATGGGTATATATTTGTTTTTTGTTAAGTTGCCTAATAATTATGCACAGTAATAGTCACCTGCACACACAGATATCCCCCTAAAATAGCTATAACTAAAAACAAACTAAAAACTACTTCCAAAACTATTCAGCTTTGATATTAATGAGTTTTTTGGGTTCATTGAGAACATGGTTGCTGTTCAATAATAAAATTAATCCTCAAAAATACAACTTGCCTAATAATTCTGCACTCCCTGTATAGGTATAGATACATACATATATATACAGGGAGTGCAGAATTATTAGGCAAGTTGTATTTTTGAGGATTAATTGTATTATTGAACAACAACCATGTTCTCAATGAACCCAAAAAACTCATTAATATCAAAGCTGAATAGTTTTGGAAGTAGCTGTTAGTTTGTTTTTAGTTATAGCTATTTTAGGGGGATATCTGTGTGTGCAGGTGACTATTACTGTGCATAATTATTAGGCAACTTAACAAAAAACAAATATATACTCATTTCAATTATTTATTTTTACCAGTGAAACCAATATAACATCTCAACATTCACAAATATACATTTCTGACATTCAAAAACAAAACAAAAACAAATCAGTGACCAATATAGCCACCTTTCTTTGTAAGGACACTCAAAAGCCTGCCATCCATGGATTCTGTCAGTGTTTTGATCTGTTCACCATCAACATTGCGTGCAGCAGCAACCACAGCCTCCCAGACACTGTTCAGAGAGGTGTACTGTTTTCCCTCCTTGTAAATCTCACATTTGATGATGGACCACAGGTTCTCAATGGGGTTCAGATCAGGTGAACAAGGAGGCCATGCCATTAGATTTTCTTCTTTTATACCCTTTCTTGCCAGCCACGCTGTGGAGTACTTGGACGCGTGTGATGGAGCATTGTCCTGCATGAAAATCATGTTTTTCTTGAAGGATGCAGACTTCTTCCTGTACCACTGCTTGAAGAAGGTGTCTTCCAGAAACTGGCAGTAGGACTGGGAGTTGAGCTTGACTCCATCCTCAACCCGAAAAGGCCCCACAAGCTCATCTTTGATGATACCAGCCCAAACCAGTACTCCACCTCCACCTTGCTGGCGTCTGAGTCGGACTGGAGCTCTCTGCCCTTTACCAATCCAGCCACGGGCCCATCCATCTGGCCCATCAAGACTCACTCTCATTTCATCAGTCCATAAAACCTTAGAAAAATCAGTCTTGAGATATTTCTTGGCCCAGTCTTGACGTTTCAGCTTGTGTGTCTTGTTCAGTGGTGGTTGTCTTTCAGCCTTTCTTACCTTGGCCATGTCTCTGAGTATTGCACACCTTGTGCTTTTGGGCACTCCAGTGATGTTGCAGCTCTGAAATATGGCCAAACTGGTGGCAAGTGGCATCTTGGCAGCTGCACGCTTGACTTTTCTCAGTTCATGGGCAGTTATTTTGCGCCTTGGTTTTTCCACACGCTTCTTGCGACCCTGTTGACTATTTTGAATGAAACGCTTGATTGTTCGATGATCACGCTTCAGAAGCTTTGCAATTTTAAGAGTGCTGCATCCCTCTGCAAGATATCTCACTATGTTTGACTTTTCTGAGCCTGTCAAGTCCTTCTTTTGACCCATTTTGCCAAAGGAAAGGAAGTTGCCTAATAATTATGCACACCTGATATAGGGTGTTGATGTCATTAGACCACACCCCTTCTCATTACATAGATGCACATCACCTAATATGCTTAATTGGTAGTAGGCTTTCGAGCCTATACAGCTTGGAGTAAGACAACATGCATAAAGAGGATGATGTGGTCAAAATACTCATTTGCCTAATAATTCTGCACTCCCTGTATATATATATATATATATATATATATATATATATATATATATATATATATATATATATATATATATTTATATATATATTGTATATATAGGAATATCTATTTAAAATACTTAGAACATATTCAGCTATGTGCAGAACATTGGAATGTGAAATATTTACTGTAAATATACACTATAACATTTTATTAAATATGAATATTGCATAAATATGTTTATTTTTTATTTTGAATATAAGCCTTGGTCAAAATGCCCCATGTTAGCAGATGCCTAAAGCTTTACAAATTATTGGTCAAACATGGATTTTCAGGCCTACACAAAAGTAATATGCTGCATTACGCTTGCAAATTATTTAATATGAATATTTAAGAACAGTAAGTAAATTGCATTAAACAAAATTATGCTTAGAAATGAGTATTAGTAGACGAATGTTGACAGGGAGATACATTTAAGAATGCAATTACTTTTAAATTCTTTAAATTAATTGTACACTCTTTTTGAGAAACACTAATTACTGTAAACTAGAACACGATTATCCCATTAAAGGAAAGTATATTTTTCTAAAGTGTAAGTATATACTGTAGGCTACAAATGTCTATTTTGAAGGGAATTACATTTGTCTAAGAGAGCTTTTTTAAATAATTCAGTCTGAAATACATAATTATTTGAAAATTTAATTATGAAGATATATCAGGGGCAACTTTAATTTTCACACTGATAAAACTCAGCATAAACTACTTACATAGAGTATAATATAATACACGGTACCAGGAAGTTTCCTGGTTTTAAAAAAATGTAGAATCTCACAGCTTTAAAGGAAAACCACTTTGTCTACCTAATTAATACCTTGTCATACTTTTCCTGAATTCCAATTTATTTGTTTTCATGGTTCTATATAGTTAATTTGACTACAGGGAGTGCAGAATTATTAGGCAAGTTGTATTTTTGAGGATTCATTTTATTATTGAACAACAACCATGTTCTCAATGAACCCAAAAAACTCATTAATATCAAAGCTGAATAGTTTTGGAAGTAGTTTTTAGTTTGTTTTTAGTTATAGCTATTTTAGGGGGATATCTGTGTGTGCAGGTGACTATTACTGTGCATAATTATTAGGCAACTTAACAAAAAACAAATATATACCCATTTCAATTATTTATTTTTACCAGTGAAACCAATATAACATCTCAACATTCACAAATATACATTTCTGACATTCAAAAACAAAACAAAAACAAATCAGTGACCAATATAGCCACCTTTCTTTGCAAGGACACTCAAAAGCCTGCCATCCATGGATTCTGTCAGTGTTTTGATCTGTTCACCATCAACATTGCATGCAGCAGCAACCACAGCCTCCCAGACACTGTTCAGAGAGGTGTACTGTTTTCCCTCCTTGTAAATCTCACATTTGATGATGGACCACAGGTTCTCAATGGGGTTCAGATCAGGTGAACAAGGAGGCCATGTCATTAGATTTTCTTCTTTTATACCCTTTCTTGCCAGCCTCGCTGTGGAGTACTTGGACGCGTGTGATGGAGCATTGTCCTGCATGAAAATCATGTTTTTCTTGAAGGATGCAGACTTCTTCCTATACCACTGCTTGAAGAAGGTGTCTTCCAGAAACTGGCAGTAGGACTGGGAGTTGAGCTTGACTCCATCCTCAACCCGAAAAGGCCCCACAAGCTCATCTTTGATGATACCAGCCCAAACCAGTACTCCACCTCCACCTTGCTGGCGTCTGAGTCGGACTGGAGCTCTCTGCCCTTTACCAATCCAGCCACGGGCCCATCCATCTGGCCCATCAAGACTCACTCTCATTTCATCAGTCCATAAAACCTTAGAAAAATCAGTCTTGAGATATTTCTTTGCCCAGTCTTGACGTTTCAGCTTGTGTGTCTTGTTCAGTGGTGGTTGTCTTTCAGCCTTTCTTACCTTGGCCATGTCTCTGAGTATTGCACACCTTGTGCTTTTGGGCACTCCAGTGATGTTGCAATATGAAATATGGCCAAACTGGTGGCAAGTGGCATCTTGGCAACTGCACGCTTGACTTTTCTCAGTTCCTGGGCAGTTATTTTGCGCCTTGGTTTTTCCACACGCTTCCTGCGACCCTGTTGACTATTTTGAATGAAACGCTTGATTGTTCGATGATCACACTTCAGAAGCTTTGCAATTTTAAGAGTGCTTCATCCCTCTGCAAGATATCTCACTATTTTTGACTTTTCTGAGCCTGTCAAGTCCTTCTTTTGACCCATTTTGCCAAAGGAAAGGAAGTTGCCTAATAATTATGCACACCTGATATAGGGTGTTGATGTCATTAGACCACACCCCTTCTCATTACAGAGATGCACATCACCTAATATGCTTAATTGGTAGTAGGCTTTCGAGCCTATACAGCTTGGAGTAAGACAACATGCATAAAGAGGATGATGTGGTCAAAATACTCATTTGCCTAATAATTCTGCACTCCCTGTACATACTGTCACCCAAAATTGCATATAGATCGAGAATATAAAAAATATCAATTTTATTTATTTATTTATTTTATTATATATTTACGGCTAGATTACGAGTTTTGCGTTATGAGGGGTGCAGTGCTAACTTGCGCGTTATTGTCACCGCTCACTTACCAACAGCGCTGGTATTACAGGTTTTCCTAAACCCGGCGTTAACAGGCAAGAAGTGAGGGTAGAGCAAAATTGTGCTCCATACCGCACTCCAATACCAGCGCTGCTTAAGTCAGCGGTGAGCTGGTTTTACGTGCTCGTGCACGATTTCCCCATAGGCATCAATGGGGAGAGCCTGCTGAAAAAAAGCCTAACACCTGCAATAAAGCAGCGTAAAGTTCCGTAACGCAGCCCCATTGATTCCTATGGGGAAACAAAAGTTATGTTTACACCTAACACCCTAACATGAACCCTGAGTCTAAACACCCCTAATATTACACTTATTAACCCTTTATCTGCCGCCCCCGACATCGCCGACACCTACATTATACTTATTAACCCCTAATCTGCCGCCCCCAACATTGCCAACACCTACATTATACTTATTAACCCCTAATCTGCCGACACCTACATTATATTTATTAACCCCTAATCTCCTGCCCCAATGTCGCCGCAACCTACCTACACTTATTAACCCCTAATCTGCCTCCCCCAACATCGCCGCCACTATAATAAACATATTAACCCCTAAACCACCGCACTCCCGCATAGCAAACCCTAGTTAAATATTATTAACCCTTAATCTGCCGCCCCTAACATCGTCGCCACCTACCTACATTTATTAACCCCTAATCTGCCGCCCCCAACGTCGCCGTCACTATAACTAAATTTATTAACCCCTAAACCTAAGTCTAACCCTAACACCCCCTAACTTAAATATAATTAAAAGAAATCTAAATAAAAATTCCTATCATTACCTAAATAATTCCTATTTAAAACTAAATACTTACCTATAAAATAAATCCTAAGCTAGCTACAATATAACTAATAGTTACATTGTAGCTAGCTTAGGGTTTATTTTTATTTTACAGGCAAGTTTGTATTTATTTTAACTAGGTAGAATAGTTACTAAATAGTTATTAACTATTTACTAACTACCTAGCTAAAATAAATACAAATTTACCTGTAAAATAAAACCTAACCTGATTTACACTAAAACCTAACCTTACACTACAATTAAATAAATTACCTAAATTAAATACAATCACCTAAATTACAAAAAAAAACAAACACTAAATTACACAAAATAAAAAACAAATTATCAGATATTTAAACTAATTACACCTAATCTAATAGCCCTATCAAAAAAAAAAGAAAAAAAAAGAACCTAGCCTAAACTAAACTACCAATAGCCCTTAAAAGGGCCTTCTGCGGGGCATTGCCCCAAAGAAATCATCTCTTTTACCTGTAAAAAAAATCCAAACCCCCCCCCAACAGTAAAACCCACCACCCACACAACCAACCCCCCAAATAAAAAGCAAACTAAAAAACCTAAGCTCCCCATTGCCCTGAAAAGGGCATTTGGATAGGCATTGCCAATGGGTATTAGTGTACTTTGTAACACTTTAGTTATGAGTTTTATGCTACAGTAAAACTCATAACTACTAAATTTAGATTGCGTTACGATTCTTGCGGGATAGGCTGTACCGCTCACTTTTTAGCCTCCAAAAAAAAGTTTGTAATATCGGCGCTTTGGAAGTCCCTTTGAAAAAAGACTTTACGCAAATTGTGTAAGTTAATTTGCAGTATGGCCAAAAAAGTGTGCGGGACAGCTGTACCTACCAGCTACCTAATAGCAGCGGTAGTGAAAAAGCAGCGTCATGAGACTTAACGCTGCTTTTCCACCCATAACGCAAAACTCGTAATCTAGCCTTTATTTATTTATTTATTTATTTATTTATTTATAAAGGGCTAGATTAGAAGTGGAACACCATTTGCGGGCGCGCGGTAAATAACAAGCCATTACAAGTGGAGGGTTATTGCTCCCGCAAGCTTGCGGTAGCAATTAGAGCTCAGAAAAATAACCAGGGATTAGATCTTAGGTTGATTTTCTAAAAGTGCCCAAAATTACCTCAAAATAGATGGCACTATAGTTTTTTATTTTAAAAAATGTAGTATATTTTTTTAATAATTAATTAATTAAAGTTGGCGGGAGTGGGGTGTTAACCCCCCCACCACCACCACCACTGTAAGTGCCTTTACATTGCGGTCTATGGGAACTGTGTGTTTCCTGTAAATATATATGTTTATATACATATATATTAATGTGTTAATATGTGTAGATAAACATATAAACACATAAATATGTATATCAGCATATACATATATATTTATATTTGCTGTCATCGCTGCGCTACTTACCTCCTTCGCTGCGTTAGGTTCAGATGACGTCTCTGATGGCATCAGAACGTGGATCCCATTGGCATTGCTGACAACTTGCAATACCCCAGCGCACATTAGCATGCACTGGTATTATTAAATTGAACACTAATATCACTTTCACGAAAGCAATGTTTCACGCTCCACTTGTAATCTGGCCCAAAATGTTTTAGCAGGAAAAAATACATTGAGATTTCTCTCATTTTCAAGTATACCCTGGAATATGCCACCAATACATTACATATTGTACAAATAGTTACATTTTTATCAAGCAGTACATAGACACAAGTTAGGTCTTTTTATAATTTACAGCCTTTACAGGATTGATTAGTTTGTAAAGAAAGAGAGATGTTTTTTTTCAAGGATCTGAGGTTGCCGGAGGATTTGAGTTACATGACTTGAACTTGACTTGGACTCAAATCACAAATTTGATGACTTGTGACTCAACTCGACATAATCAAGTAAAACTTGGAACTTGACTTGGACTTTGACAGCAATGACTCGAGACTTGACTTAGACTTGAGCCCTATGACTTGCCAAGTCTTTATACATTCTAAAGGTCAGAGATGTGACCTAGGATGGTCCCTGGAGAATGACAAACAAAATAATATATTTAAAATACCTAACTCACTTTTGTTTTAATTACACCCCAATACATTTTTTTTGGTCAAACAAAAAATATGATAAAAGGCCATTGGACAGGTACGGGCAGTAACTGAATGTGATCATCAAAAGGTCTGTTGTGTTCTGGAAAAGTCTGGACATAAGGGAGTGGCATCAATGGAAGGAGTTGGTGGACGTTCCCCTTAATCATGTGATGATCACATGATTAAGGGAAACACCCCAGAAATGTTGTAGTTTGTTTGATCCCCTGATGTAACAATAAAGGGATTTGTACTCTACTCCGGTCTACCTCTTTTTGAAACTTGTTTATTGCACTTTGGGAGTTTGTGCAGTGAATCCTGGTAGACCTGGAGCCTGATAATTGTGCTGGTCCAAACTCTGTTTTCAGAGTCAATTGCAAAGGCAACCGATTTGAACCAGGGGGAGAAAATGGTGACAATTTTGTTGTATCTGTTCTTGCACTGAATCACCACTTGGAGAAGTCTCAGGTCTGTTTCTTAACTAGCCTAGTCAGAAGTCTGCAGTCATCCCTGACCAAATGATTCATTGGAATCTTTGCCAATGTGAAAATGGTATGCACAAAAGATGGAACCTCTGCACCTTTTTCAGACCCAATTTGCCTAAAAGCAGCTGTCTTGGATCACGTTTTTTCACTGCAGTTGGTAGAGCATCATATGTTTGTCAGCCCTGAAGTCAAGGAAGTGGTTGCACAAAAAGTGAAGGGTAAATATTATATTAACAGCTCTCGAATACGGAAACTGCTGCAACGTGACAGATGCACTTATCTTGCTGACCTCCATTGTTACAGCCAGGTTTTGTTTGTATTTGAACTAATACCATTAAAATGTTCATGTTTTACTCCGGGCTGGTGCTCCTTAACTTTTGAGCTCTGTTTATACTGACCTATACTAGTATAGCACAGCCGGTGGGAGAATTTCACTAAAGCCCCTTAGGTCGTTTGGAGTTGAGCGGAAGCAGGACCTATCAGGAGTGCCCGAGGTTCTACACATCTACAAGTGGCAGAGAGGATTGGCCCGCGGATACACACACCCCAGGGTGTCAGAGCGGAGTGTTCCAATCAGATAAGGAGAAAGCATCTCTGTAGATTCCCAGTTTTTTGGACTACCACAGAGGCACTAGCAGGTCACTCGTAGCAGCGCACAGCTTTAAAGCTTAGGAAGGAGGAGCGGTATTAAAGATTTGCATAACAGGCATTCAGAGTTTTGTGGAACCCCAAACACGTGAGACCGAGTGAGTCCTGATCCTCCTGCATTCAACCTACAGGTGTGTGCCTTGTTCCTGCATTAAGATGGTAAGCGTTGCTACTTTGGTATATAGTAGCTTACTTGTATAACTAATGACTGTTCCTGCACCTGCCCAGCCGCTAATCTTGTCAGTGAACTGTTATCTGAATACATGTTCAGTTCCTAAAGCACCAGTTTTTGTCATATTACACACAACATATAAGTGATGATAAATATTATTATGCTTTAAAGGGATATTAAACCATTTTTTTCTTTCATGATTCAGATAAAGCATGCAGTTTTAAACAACTTTCTAATTTACTTCTATTATCAATTTTTCTTCGTTCTGTTGGTTCATGGTGTCTTCATTTTAAAAGCAGGAATGTAAGCTTTGGAGCTATTATTGGTTCAGCACCTGAGTAGCGCTTGATGATTAGTGGTTTATTTGTAGCTAGCCACCAATCAGCAATCGCTATCCATATGCTGAACAAAAAAATGGGCTTACTCCTAAGCTTACATTCCTTCTTTTTAAATAAAGATACCAGGAGAACAAAGAAAAATTGATAGTAGGAGTAATTAGAAAGCTGTTTAAAATGGCATGCTCTATGTGAACAAGGAAAGAAAAAATTGGGTTTCATATCCCTTTAAATATTTTTCCTGTAATGGCACACTTTAAATGATTGAAACAAAAACAGATTTTAGTCTAACTAACTGTCTGTCTAATCTTTAGTTGTAATAGTATTATTTGTCTATTACTTTCTGCTGTGCTTACTCATTGCTAGAACTGATCTTGCAAGATGCTGTTGAGGGTGTATCTGCTGCTTCTTGTTTCTGAGGATGAAAAGAAAAAGGTTCAAAAGCCTGAAGATGAGGTGGGGCTGTTTTGCAGTATAACACAAGAAACCAAGAAAGGACATTGGGGCCACTCCAGCACATCAGCTAAATCACTACCATGACATATCTGAAGGTCAGAATGCTCTTTTGTTCTGGGCTATGAACATGAAGACTCTTCCAGCACTATTTAAAGTGGCCATCAGGGGCTTGGAAGTGCCTGCTTCTAGTGCTCCGGTGGAGCATGTTTTCAGCCATGGAGGCATCATACTACGGCCCCATTGTGCACACATGTCTGATAGACTTTTGGCCAATTTAAAGGGACACTGAACCCAAATTTTTTCTTTCGTGATTCAGATAGAGTATGCAATTTTAAGCAACTTTCTAATTTACTCCTATTATCAATTTTTCTTTGTTCTATTGCTATCTTTATTTGAAAAAGAAGGCCTCTAAGCTTCATTTTTGTTTCAGTACTCTGGACAGCACTTTTTTATTGGTGGATGACTTTATCCACCAATCAGCAAGAATAAACCAGGTTACTCACCAAAAATGGGCCGGCATTTAAACTTACATTCTTGCATTTCAAATATAGATACCAAGAGAAGGAAGAAAATTTGATAATAGGAGTAAATTAGAAAGTTGCTTAAAATTGCATGCTCTATCTGAATCACGAAAGAAAAAATTTGGGTTTAGTGTCCCTTTAATCTTTTGCAAGTTCAAAGCCTAATAGGGTTTAAAGAAAAGAACCTCGCTCACATTGACTTTCTCTCTCAAAGTATGACACCACAGCATTTTTCAACTACTTGGGTTTTTGGGTACTTGGCAGTTGTGTTGTTTCTATAATAATTGTGTTAGTCTTATTTACCAATAAATACAGTTTTTTCACTGTTAGTCCTCATGTTACAATTTAACATTTTAAATCTCACATGAAATTGAACTGGGAAAAGAAAAACATATTTTAAACACCTTGCTGATATGAATTAGTATACATTATATACAGTAATTAATACTCTGACACTATATTATCCAAACAGTGCTAATGACTTGTTGAACACTTGACCTAGATTTGCCTTTGTTGACTCGAGACTTGACTTGGATTTGCCTGTCTTGACTCGGGACTTGACTGTCTTGATTTGGGATTTGACTTCAGACTTAAATACAAAGACTCGAGACATACTTGTGACTTGCAAACTAATGACATGGTCCCACCTCTGATTGTAAGCAAACAAAGTAAATTCCCGAAATGCCAGGCAATTTTTATCTGAGCAAGAGAACCTAATATATGTTTAGGCTTTTTTTATTTTTACAAAACCAAAAATGAGAACTCTTTATGCCCACCTCACCACTTAAGAAATACTTCCACTCATGTTAAAAAGCCAATAGTGAGCCAGATTACAAGTGGCACACTAACATTCATGCGCAAGTGATATCGGGTTTATTACGGCTGTTTGCACGCGTCAGAGGTAGCTCTCGTATTACAAGTTGAAATCAAAAATACATTTAAAAGTACAGTTACACACATTATAACACTATCTAATAAAAATTACTTTAAAAAATATTGCAGAAAAAAGTTATAAGAGCTCAAACATAAGATGGCCTCTATTTATCAAAGTCTGGCGGACCTGATCTGACAGTGTGGATCAGGTCCGCTAGACCTTGCTGAATACGGAGAGCAATACGCTCTCCGTAATCAGCATTGCACCAGCAGCTCACAAGAGCTGCTGGTGCAAAGCCGCCCCCTGCAGAATCGCGGCCAATCGGCCGCCAGCAGGGAGGTATCAATCAACCCGATCGTACTTGATCGGGGTGAATTGCAGCGATGTCTGTCCGCCTCCTCAGAGCAGGCGGACAGGTTATGGAGCAGCGGTCCATACACGGGCCGTCAAGCTTTAATGTCTGGAATAACTGAACTGTTATAGTTTTATTTTTTATGATACAATGCCCACTTGCAATATTTTATTGTTTTTTTCAGATTACCCTATTCTCAGTATTTATAGGCACATGTTCTTTCTTTAACTTCCATGAAATTCTCATAAATCTAAAATCTCTGTCAGTGTGCTGAACCAATTTAC
The DNA here is from genome assembly GCF_027579735.1 of Bombina bombina. Classification (NCBI taxonomy): domain Eukaryota; kingdom Metazoa; phylum Chordata; class Amphibia; order Anura; family Bombinatoridae; genus Bombina; species Bombina bombina. The sequence continues at coordinate 1,074,385,621 of NC_069502.1, read as the reverse complement.
AGAAACTATCAAAACACTGCACATTAAGTTCCTATCTCTTCTCATTCTCCATCTTGTTTCTTATAGCAGCAAGACATAACTCTTGTATTCCTGGAATTTATCATATCCCATCCACATGCTATCATGCACAACTTTAAAGGGATATGAAACCCAAACTTTTTCTTTCATGATCAGGGCTGGACTGGGAATAAAAAGCAGCCCTGGAAAAAAATATGAAGACCAGCCCTATTTTATGTTGAGTCGGTAGAATGCAAATGCTCCATTTTTCTCAAAGGGCATTACTGGGATACTCCTCCCCTAATATTTTTTCAGAATTAAATTATATTACTTTGTATTAAACAAAAATGCCAGATTGAGATTATATAGCAAAACTACAACCCAATTGTATCAATCAATCACCCCTTTAAATTGTAGCTTTCCAGCCCCAGCTGCTGCAGCCCACCGGGAAATCTCCTGGTATCCTGGTAGGCCAATCCGGCCCTGTTCATGATTCAGATAGAGCACGCAATTTTAAGCAACTTTCTAATTTACTCCTATTATCTAAATGTAGCCACCAATCAGCAAGCACTACCCAGGTGCTGAACCTAAAATGGGCAGACGCCTAAGCTTGCATTCCTGCTTTTTAAAATAAACATACCAAGAGAACAAAGAAAAATTGATAATAGGAGCAAATTAGAAAGCTGCTTAAAATTGCATGTTCTATCTGAATCAGCCTCTCGGTACTATTTCTCTCAGACATAATCTCCCTTGCTGCTCACATAAGGTCTTTCAATTTAGCAATACCCCCAGAACTGGTAACAAACAAGAAGTTTGTTTTGGCATCCTACTCTATACTACTCACTCATAAAAATGTTCACTCTCTACACCTGATTTATAATAATAATAACTAGTATTTATATAGCGCCTTTCTCCCAGTGGGACTCAAAGCGCTTTTTCAGCGCTCACTCTCAGAATTAACCAAATCGGCAGCTGAATAGTAATAGTTCTTATTATTACCCAATTTAATGGTACTCATTTTATCGACCTCGGAAGGATGAAGGGCTGAGTCGGCCCTGCCGGGATTTTAACCTGTGACCTTGGATCTTTCAAACAGGCTTTTTTTGTAGTCAGGGTATTATTCTGACTCAGAGTTCACCTACTCACTATTTACTCTTTATGACCACTCACCACACTTACTCTGTCTGAGGTCCTTACAGTATAATTATGCACTAAAATCAACACTTAACAAAGCTGTACCCTCCACTACTCACCCCTTATCATACACTCGACAACAACCATGTCACACCAAACAGACACGCTATCTTCAGCAATGTTCACAGACTGCAAAATGTCAGTGGAGGAAATCACGTGTCTGTGCAGATTTCCTGCATTATAAATTCATCATCAATTCTTATAACTCTATCCTCAGCCTGGCCAAACTAGTCTATTTTTCCTCCCTTGTTTCAACTCATGCATTCAACCCCAAAAGGCTGATCTCAACTTCCTTCTATGGCCTGCATCTTCTCCCACTACCAAACTCACTGCTCAGATTATTGCTGATCACTTCAAAAATAAAACTGACACAATTATAAAAAATATCTCTCCCTCACACCCCTCAAACCCAGCCCTCCTACCCACCCCTTCTACTAACAAAACTTTCTTCTACTTTACCCCTGCAACAGAGGAAGAAGTCTTCATACTCCTATCTTCTGCTAATCTCACAACCTGCCCAATTGACCCTATTCCTTCCCATTCAACATTTTCCTCTCTCTCTGCTTCTCTAACTCCTGCCCTAACTCATCACTTTAACCAGTCTCTTATCATTGGTGCATTTCCTGATACATTCAAGCATTTATTAATAATACCAATACAAAAAAAGCCCTTGCATGACCCCTCCACCGCTTCTATCTTCTTACTTCCCTTTACCTCCAAAGAATTGGAACGACTAGTCTATAAGCACCTAACTAAATTTCTCTCACCAAATTTGTTTGTGTCCATTATCCCCAACCCTCAAATTTAAATAGGCTAATCCCAACTGCTTCCACTGTATATCACTTAAATTCACTTCTTTCTCATACAAGACACAACTAAGGTCCTAATCTATTCACTCATCATGTTCCCTGTTTACTACTACAATTCCATTATCTCTGGTCTCCCAAGTCCCCCCATTTGCTTAAGGTCTTAAGAATAAAATTCAAAATCTTGACCGCAACATACAAAGCCCTCAGCATTCAGCAACACTGCACCCTACTAGATCTCTGCCCTTCATCACAAACACCCACCCATAAATGAAGCACATCACATTTGTTTTATTTACCTATTTTTTTTTACAAAAATCTAAATTTGATTTTTCTTGCTTTATAAATTTGTATTTCGAAATCTAAAGATTTCTGTTTCCGGTAAATACCATCTCTTTAAATACTTGTTTTTTTTTCAATTTTTTAACAGATGAAAGTACTGTACGTACGTGAATATTACAAAAATATGAGCATGAAATAAAAAAATAAGAACACAATTACTAAAAGGCTTTTCAAGATGTTGAAGTTAAGATTTACATTTTCTTGCCTTTCCTGAAAAACTGCATAAAATGTAATTGTGCATTGTAAACAAATGTAATGCATATTCATTATTTTGCCTGCTTTTCGTGTAGTTTAAATTTAATTTCCAATGCCCCAAAGAGGGTGGCATTAAGAAAACTTCCCTCCTATATGTGGCACAGTTATGGCCTGGGCTGGGCTCATTTATGTCTGTCCCTAATTGGCCACAGAGATAAGAAAAATAACACCTAAGAGTCCTTTCAAGGAATATGTCCTGGACTGCAAAATAAATAAAATGTTGTTAATAAAATGGCTTTTAAAAAGTTATTTTGTATGCAGATCTTTTGCTATTGCAGTGATTCATTCTGTATGCATATATAAATATATAAAAAAAATGATTTTACTGTCCCTCTAAATATAATGACTTCCGACTCGCCAGAAACAGCAGTTATGAAGCAGCGGTCTAAAGACCGCTGCTCCATAACCCTGGAATCACCATAATTCAACCCGATCGAGTACAATCGGGTTGATTGACACCTCCCTGCTGGCAGCAATGCTGAATACGGAGAGCGTATTGCTCTCCGCATTCAGCAAGGTCTTGCGGACATGATCCGCACTGTCGGATAAGGTACGCAAGACCTTTGATAAATAGACCTCAATATCTAAATCAGCATTTCATTATATAGATTAACTAAACCAAGATATTTGACTAATTTCTCATTTCCTATGATGGGATTTTAACCTGCGCTAGCGTGTGTACAGCTTAGCTCAATGCCAAATAAGCAGTTTTACATTACATATTGAAATATAAACTGTATTCTATAGTGTTTCCTTTATCTTTCTGTCATAATAAAAGATATAGCATTTTGTGTATTTTTACACCATGGACTCCCTTTGTCTCTTGGTTGTTTTATGTACTGTAACTTAGTTCATCTAAGTAATTATTTTGTGCCCACAGTGTATCTTTGGTTATAATTAACCACAGCTATACCTTATAATTTAACTCTTTCACTCCCTTTAGATTTCTTTCTTATCATTTCATTATACCATTCCATAACATTTAACAGCATTTCTGTAAAACAAAAATCTATAAATTTAGTTACATACTGTACTCTAGAGGGATACTGATTCTTAGAAATACAATGATGAAATGTCAGAAAGACTGAATTCCCTCCTAGGAAAACATGACTTTAATTAAATATTTGCTGAAAATGCTTTGTATAGAAGTTGTTTGTATTACGTTGTTTTGTACTTATTACATTTTCTTAACATAATTAACTTTTAACCTTGGAGCAGATAGCTGTTAACTCCTCTGAATGCATTAGTCCCCAGATTTTTAGGTGTCAGTGCAAGTCCAAGGGAAGATACATTTTGCCAAGCTCCTCAACAACAAAAGTCACACACATATAATATATATATATATATATATATATATATATATATATATATATATATATATATATATATACTGTATATATATATATATATATATATATACGGAATCTGTTGGCGCTCTACAAATTACCGTGTTTGCAGTGACTTTTTTCTCATATTCAGTAATTCAGTATATATATATATATATATATATATATATATATATATATATATATATATATATATATATATACTGTATATATATATATATATATATATATATATATATATGGTTCAGCAATGGTTAATGGTACAGTTCCTCAGCCCAGAAGGTAAACCTATAGACAAACATTATTCACAACTGGTAGACTGTTACTATCAGGAACATAGGAGATGCGTACCTAAAAAGTAGCAGTTGAAACTCATTATGGAGGATGTCAGAAGAATAGTCATGCAAGCCAGTTCATACACACTTGGAACAGAAGTGGCAATTCCTGAACCAGGAAGAATCAGGCAGAAGTTGGTAACTAGCATTGGAAACTCATACACACAATTAGGAGCTAGTTGAATAACACAAGGCAAGAATTTAGGGAATCAGAATTTATCTTTCAGTATACTAGTAATTTTTTTCCCTTGGACTAGTAACTTTTCTTCCCTGACTAATAAAGAAAAGTGATATTTCTTTCATAAGTTGGTGAGAGCCCATGAGTCCATTAATCCTGGGAATTCAACTCCTGGCTACTAGGAGGAGGCAAAGATTCCCAAAACTTTAAGAGTACTCAATCAATACCACCTATCTAGTAAGTCAGTATTATCTTTGCCTCCCAGGAGAATGATAAAACAATTGAGGTGCTCCAAATTCTTCATTAAGAGGTGCCCTCTCTAATTAAAGGTATAAGCCCTAAAACGAGTATCCCTTTGAGTCAATTAATGGGCTTTTATACGTGTGGGAGATGTAAAGCCCATGGACATATACAATTCTTTTAAATCACATGTAACAGGGAAGGAATACAAAATAAAATATTTTCTAAGTTGCAAAACAAAACATTTGATATATTATAGTATATCTATAATCTTCTCTGCCCACCTCCACCTCCTATTACAACTTCTCTCTCAGCTTAAAATGTTGCCAGCCCCTTCAATAACAAAATTGATTCCATCAGAAACAAAATCATCTCTCAACATACTACCAGTCTCCAACCTCCTCAAATGCTTGCAATCATCCAAAACCCAGATAGCCATAAATTTGGCTTTTTTTATTCTGTTACTGAGAAAGAAGTTTCTGCCCTTTTACAGTCCTCTCACCTCACTACCTGTCCCCTCGATCGCATCCCATAATAGCTACTGTCCTCCATCTCTTCTACCCTTACCTTTATAATCTCACACATTTTAAACCTCTCTAAAACATGCACTGGTCACACCCATCCTCAAAAAAAAACCCCTTCCTCAAAACTTCTTGAAAAGCTAGTATATACATTTCTTTCACATTTCCTTACATTAAACTCCGTCCTTGACCAACTGCAATCTGGATTCCACCCCCCCCACACTCCACAGAGACAGCAATCTTTAAGATTACCAACCACCTACTAACAGCAAAATCGAAAGGCCACTTCTTTCTACTAATCCTCCTCAATCTGTCTGTAGCCTTTGATACTGGTGACGCCCCTCTTTTGTTCCAAACCCTTCAACCCTTCAGCATTTAAAACACAGACCTCTTGTGATTCTCTTCCTACCTGTCTAAACAAACCTTAAGTGAAGATTTCTCTGGTGCATCCTCTAATCATTTACCACTTACTGTTGGGGTACTGCTAGGATCTGTCTTTGGTACCCTTCTCTTCTCAATCTACACGTCATTATTAGGTTCCTTAATAAAGTCCCATGGGTTTCAGTATAATTTGTATGCTGATGACACCCAAATCTACCTCTCTGCACCAGACCTATCTCCTTCCTTGCTAACCCATGTCACTAACTGTCTTTCTCATATATCATCCTGGATGTTCTCTCACTAACTTAAGCTAAATCTCCCCAAAACTGAGCTACTTATCCCCCCTTCTTCCAAAATCTCCACCCCCCATTTTTCTATAACTGGTGACTGGTGTCTTGGGGTCACACTTGACTCAGATATTTCTTTCACTCCTCACATTCAGTCTTTGTCCAATTCCTGACGCTTCCACCATAAAAACATTTCTAAAATTTGACAGTTCCTTACACTAGACACAAGTAATATTTTAATCCACTGTTTCATCCTTTCCCGCCTTGACTACTGAAACTCCATCCTCTCTGGTCTCCTTAGCTGCCATCTAGCTCCTTTACAATCCTTAACCCCTTAACAACCAAGGACGTACGCCATACGTCCTCAAAAAAAATACACTTAACGCCTGAGGACGTATGGCGTACGTCCTCGGTCTGGAAAGCAGCTGGAAGCGATCCTGCACACTTCCAGCTGCTTTCCGGTTATTGCAGTGATGCCTCAACATCGAGGCATCCTGCAATAACCCCCCTTGGCCATCCGATGCAGAGAGAGCCACTCTGTGGCCCTCTCTGCACCGGACATCGATGGCTGGTTTCGTTGGTGGGTGGGAGCCAGTCTGGGAGGCGGGTGGGCGGCCATCGGTGGGCCGTATGATGTGGAGGGGGGCGGGATCGTGGGTGGGAACGCCGGGGGCGGGTGGGAACTGCTACACTACAGAAAAACGATGGGAGAAAAGTGGCAGTGAGGGCCAAATATATCTAAAGAATGTTGATCTAAGAGATCTGGGAGGGGGTGGGGGGTTGGTCTTTTGGGGGGGGGGGCAAGCTACACTACAGAAAAATATTTTAAAAAAGAATAAAAACAAATGTGTTACTATAAACTGGGTACTGGCAGACAGCTGCCAGTACCAAAGATGGCTACTAATAAGTTAGAGGGGGATGGGTAAAGAGCTGTTTGGGGGGTATCAGGGAGGTTGGGGGCTAAGGGGGGATCCTCCAGAGCAGCATATGTAAATATGCCTTTTTAAAAAAATTTTTTTATCAAGGATAGCTTTTTTTTTTAGTACTGGCAGACTTTCTGCCAGTACTTAACATGGCGGGGACAATTGTGGGGTGGGTGAGGGAAGAGAGCTGTTTGGGAGGGATCAGGGGGTGTAATGTGTCAGGTGGGGGGCTGATCTCTACACTAAAGCTAAAATTAACCCTGCAAGCTCCCTACATGCTACCTAATTAACCCCTTCACTGCTAGCCATAATACACGTGTGATGCGCAGCGGCATTTAGCGGCCTTCTAATTACCAAAAAGTAACGCCAAAGCCATGTATGTCTGCTATTTCTCAACAAAGGGGATCCCAGAGAAGCATTTACAACCATTTGTGCCATAATTGCACAAGCTGTTTGTAAATGATTTCAGTGAGAAACCTAAAATTGTGAAAAATTTTACTTTTTTTTTTATTTAATCGCATTTGGCGGTGAAATGGTGGCATGAAATATACCAAAATGGGCCTAGATCAATACTTAGGGTTGTCTACTACACTACAATAAAGCTAAAATTAACCCTACAAGCTCCCTACATGCTCCCTAATTAACCCCTTCATTGCTGGGCATAATACACGTGTGGTGCGCAGCGGCATTTAGCGGCCTTCTAATTACCAAAAAGCAACACCAAATCCATATATGTCTGCTATTTATGAAAAAAAGGGGATTCCAGAGAAGCATTTACAACCATTTGTGCCATAATTGCACAAGCTGTTTGTAAATAAATTCAGTGAGAAATGTGTGAAAAAGTGAACAATTTTTTTTATTTGATCGCATTTGGTGGTGAAATGGTGGCATGAAATATACCAAAATGGGCCTAGATCAATACTTTGGGATGTCTTCTAAAAAAAAATATACACATGTCAAGGGATATTCAGGGATTCCTTGAAGATATCAGTGTTCCAATGTAACTAGCGGTAAGTTTGAAAAAAAGTTGTTTGGAAATAGCAAAGTGCTTCTTGTATTTATTGCCCTATAACTTGCAAAAAAAGCAAAGAACATGTAAAAATTGGGTATTTCTAAACTCAGGACAAAATTTGGAAACTATTTAGCATGGGTGTTTTTTGGTGGTTGCAGATGTGTAACAGATTTTGGGGGTCAAAGTTAGAAAAAGTGTGTTTTTTTCCATTTTTTCCTCATATTTTATATTTTTTTTATAGTAAATTATAAGATATGATGAAAATAATGGTATCTTTAGAAAGTCCATTTAATGGCGAGAACAACGGTATATAATATGTGTGGGTACAGTAAATGAGTAAGAGTAAAATTACAGCTAAACACAAACACTGCAGAAATGTAAAAATAGCCTTGGTCCCAAACGGTCAGAAAATGGAAAAGTGCTGTGGTCATTAAGGGGTTAATGAATGCCTCTGCCAGGCTCATATTCCTCACATGTCACTCTTCATATTCTGCTTCTCTTTGCTAATCCCTTCACTAGCTTCCTCTAGCCTCTAGAATTAAACACCAAATTCTGACTCACAAGGCCCTCAACTACACTGCTCCCCCTATATCTCAGACCTTGTCTCCAGATACTCTCCCTTGCGTCTTTTTCACTTGGCTCAAAACCTCCTCCTCTTCTTCTCTCTTTTTACCTCCTCACATTCCCTTCTACAGAACTTCTCCAGACTGGCCCCTATCTTGTGGAACTCTCTACCTCACTCCACAAGACTCTCCACTAGTTTTGAAAGTTTCAAGCGCTCTCTAAAGATTCTACTATTCAGGGATGCATACAACCTACACTAACCTTTCTTAACCCCAGTTCCTCTCCTCCTTTGTTATCCCCTTGAACCCCCTTAGCATGTAAGCCTATGAGACCAGCTGACACCTTAATAAGAGCTGACTACAACAGTGCAACTCTCGGCAGGGCATACCATGCCTATGTTTATAGAGCTACAGAATATGTCGGCAGTCTACAAATAACTGATAATATTAACAATAATAATAATACATTTTCTCCAGGATTTAAAGATTTTGTGTGCTCATCTGTTTCTAAGATGAAGTAAGCGCAAAAGATCTGACAAACAACCTACTGTGAATTTATCTTCCCATTCAGAATGACTAAAGGTTTTTAAAAGCTTCTCAAGGATTCAGATTATGATACCTCAGATCTGTATTCTGAAGGTGAATATATATCTTAACAAGAGACAGTCACTGAGCAAGACTTAATCATCCTCTTTCCTGTTCAAACTAGGACATTGTCGTAATTTCTAAACAAGGTTTTATGTATATTAGGGGTTCAAGATCTTAAAATGGTTGAGGAAAAGCCCATTAAGCAATTGCATCTCATTTTCAAACCTACTTTTAAAGTTCTAGGGTTTTTTCCAGTCCCTAAGGCAAATACTAAAATAATTACCAAAGAGTGTTCAAGGCCTGGTATTCCTTATAATCCAGCCTCAAAATTGAAAAAGATATTCACAATACTGTCCTCTAATTTATAACTATGGCAAACTATTCCTAAGGTAGATGGAGACATTTCTGTCTTGGTGAGGCGCACTACTATTTTTTAAGAGGATAGTGCTTCTTTTAAGGATCCTATGGACAGAAAACTGAAGTCCTTTTAACAGAATGGCTTTTCAGCAAGCAGTTTGCTTATTTAGGCCAGATGTTAGTATTGCCTATGTTGCAGCAGTCTCTACTTTTTGGTGGGATAGTGTCTGATCAGATTTCAAATGACTCTATAGATGATGATTTTCATTGTGTGGCTCTTATTAGCTCAACCAATGCCTTTATTTGCGATGCAATTTTGATATTATCAGGAGTAACGCCAAAAAAATATAGCTTTAGCAGTCTTAACAAGAAGAGCTTTGTGGCTGAAATCATAGTCAGCTAATATGGTTTAAAAAAACAGACTTTTGACACTTCCTTTTCAAAGAACATTTTTATTTGGTCCTGGGCTTGACGCAATTATTTCTACTATGATCAGAGTGTTAGGTGTCCCCTTCAGGGGGTAAGTGTCAGTGCAGGCCAAAGCCTGGGGCCTAGTGTACCACCTGAGGCATATGTAGATTATCTGAATGAATTAGAATGACTCAGACCACGCAGCATTATGATCGAAAGCCAATTCTGTTTATTGCACAGTGCAAGCCTTTCTTATAGTGACATACAGGGTTAAGGGGATGACACGTTAGGACCGCGTCATCTTACACAATTATACAGAGCAAAGTACAAGGAAAAACTGGAACATGAGTTTCTCATAACAATACTTACAGAGTCATAACAAACTACCATCTGCAGAGACAACACGGTTTCTGAACCATCTTGTTTACATTATCTTATTCTATCTTATTTCTGGGCGTCGGGCCAGGGTACATTGGCAAGGCCGAACAGCTAAGGAAACTATCATAATATGCATATAGTTCTCACTGCATAATACCCCAGTATAATAAAGTCTATTCATTATAAAATGGCTGCGAGGAACAAGATGGCTGCGAATAAAACAAGATGGCTGCCATCAGGTTCATATTACCCCTAACACAGAGGTAAAAGAGCTTTTCTCCCTTAACCCTTAAAACAAGAAATCCAAGGGGAAAAACAGGGTTCCATATTGTTTTCATTCCTTTTGGCAATCTAGGAACCAAAAATTCTCCTTTTTCTTCCACAGGGAGTGCAGAATTATTAGGCAAGTTGTATTTTTGAGGATTAATTTTATTATTGAACAACAACCATGTTCTCAATGAACCCAAAAAACTCATTAATATCAAAGCTGAATAGTTTTGGAAGTAGTTTTTAGTTTGTTTTTAGTTATAGCTATTTTAGAGGGATATCTGTGTGTGCAGGTGACTATTACTGTGCATAATTATTAGGCAACTTAACAAAAAACAAATATATAACCATTTCAATTATTTATTTTTTACCAGTGAAACCAATATAACATCTCAACATTCACAAATATACATTTCTGACATTCAAAAACAAAACAAAAACAAATCAGTCACCAATATAGCCACCTTTCTTTGCAAGGACACTCAAAAGCCTGCCATCCATGGATTCTGTCAGTGTTTTGATCTGTTCACCATCAACTTTGCGTGCAGCAGCAACCACAGCCTCCCAGACACTGTTCAGAGAGGTGTACTGTTTTCCCTCCTTGTAAATCTCACATTTGATGATGGACCACAGGTTCTCAATGGGGTTCAGATCAGGTGAACAAGGAGGCCATGTCATTAGATTTTCTTCTTTTATACCCTTTCTTGCCAGCCACGCTGTGGAGTACTTGGACGCGTGTGATGGAGCATTGTCCTGCATGAAAATCATGTTTTTCTTGAAGGATGCAGACTTCTTCCTGTACCACTGCTTGAAGAAGGTGTCTTCCAGAAACTGGCAGTAGGACTGGGAGTTGAGCTTGACTCCATCCTCAACCCGAAAAGGCCCCACAAGCTCATCTTTGATGATACCAGCCCAAACCAGTACTCCACCTCCACCTTGCTGGCGTCTGAGTCGGACTGGAGCTCTCTGCCCTTTACCAATCCAGCCACGGGCCCATCCATCTGGCCCATCAAGACTCACTCTCATTTCATCAGTTCATAAAACCTTAGAAAAATCAGTCTTGAGATATTTCTTGGCCCAGTCTTGACGTTTCAACTTGTGTGTCTTGTTCAGTGGTGGTCGTCTTTCAGCCTTTCTTACCTTGGCCATGTCTCTGAGTATTGCACACCTTGTGCTTTTGGGCACTCCAGTGATGTTGCAGCTCTGAAATATGGCCAAACTGGTGGCAAGTGGCATCTTGGCAGCTGCACGCTTGACTTTTCTCAGTTCATGGGCAGTTATTTTGCGCCTTGGTTTTTCCACACGCTTCTTGCGACCCTGTTGACTATTTTGAATGAAACGCTTGATTGTTCGATGATCACGCTTCAGAAGCTTTGCAATTTTAAGAGTGCTGCATCCCTCTGCAAGATATCTCACTATTTTTGACTTTTCTGAGCCTGTCAAGTCCTTCTTTTGACCCATTTTGCCAAAGGAAAGGAAGTTGCCTAATAATTATGCACACCTGATATAGGGTGTTGATGTCATTAGACCACACCCCTTCTCATTACAGAGATGCACATCACCTAATATGCTTAATTGGTAGTAGGCTTTCGAGCCTATACAGCTTGGAGTAAGACAACATGCATAAAGAGGATGATGTGGTCAAAATACTCATTTGCCTAATAATTCTGCACTCCCTGTAAAATGAATTAATCTTTAAGAACTTCTGGAAGTTGGAGCCCCTGATGCAGATCTTCTTCTGGTAGGCAATAAATTATGCATTTTTCAACAAGGATACAAAATAGGCTTCAGATAAAGGCTTTCCAGAAAAAAGGTTTCTTCTGCCCCACATTCCAAAGAATTATGTAAAGGCACAAGCCTAGATCTAGAATTCATGGGGTTATTCTTCCAGTCCCTATATCCAAACAAGGCCAGGGATTTTATTCCAGTCTTTTTATAGTTCCCAAAAAAGAGTGAACTTTCAGGCCTATTCTGGATCTAAAAACCTTAAACAAGTTTCTCAGGGTTTCTACCTTCAAAATGCAGACAAGCCCGACTATCCTTTCTCTCATTCAACAAGGCCAACTCATGTCCACCTTTGATCTGAATGATGCTTACCTTCATTTACCAATCCATTATCAATATCTCAGATTTGTTTTTCTAGACAAACATTTTCAGTTTACTTTGGTCTGATTACAGCTTCCTGAATTTTCACAAATGTTCTGGGAACTCTTTTGTCTGTAATCAGAGTACAGGGTATTTAGGTGGCTCCATACCTAGACAATATCTTGGTACAAGCTCCATCTTTACCTTTAGAAATATCTTATACGAACAATCTTTTGTTGTTTCTTCGACAACATTGTTGGAAAATCAATGTTTCAAAGAGTTATATGTCTCCTTGTTTCACATGAGACCTCTTCAACATTGAGTCAATGGTGCAAGCATTACAATCAGCTTTTGCATAGGATCTTTCCAAATTCTGTAACAAAGCAATTGTTATCATGGTGGATAGATCACCAGTCAATTTCCCTGGGAGGTCCTTTTTTCCATCCAACTGGGACAATAATCTTGACAGACACAAGTCTCTCAGATTGGGGTACAGTCTGGGGGTCCAGGAGAGCACAGGGAGTTTGGCCTTCTAGGAAAAAGGTTAGCAATAAATGTACTTCAATTTTCAGGGCTCTTCAAAGCTGGCCTCTTCTGAAAGAAGAGCCTTATCTGCATTTTCAATCAGACAACATCATAGCTGTGGCATATATCAACCATCAACATGCAGCTCCATAGTGATAAAGAAGGTTTCTCAAAGTCTAAATTTCAGAAAAAAGCTAAATATGCATAATTTCTGCAATTCCTATTCCAGTCATTAACAACTGTGAAGCAGAGAAAATTAGTCACAAATCCTTTTAATCAGGGGAACGATTGTTTAATTTGGATGTTTCCAACATATGTTTCAAGACCCAAGGATCTTCAGGTGAAATTTGTAGATGCTTTAGTAGCTCCTTGGAATTTTCATCTGGCATACATCTATCCATCAACTGTTCTACTTCTAAGAGTGATAGATGAAATCAAGCAAGAGCTATTGTCAGAAATTCTAATGAGGGCCGGACTGGGAAATCAAACCAGCCCTGGAAATTTATATGGCCCAACCAAGCCCCGCCCCTTCTGACTCAGTCCCGCCCCCTTTGGGTCAGCCCCGCCCCCTGGCTCTGCCTCGCCCCCTCAGCCTTGCACCACACACAGCGCAACAAAAAATGGTTGTAGAGTATATACATATTAACACATATACACAAACTCACACACAGGCACTTACGCACACGCTCACACAGTCTCATGCTACAGTCTCACACTCACACAGTCTCTCTCTCTCTCACACACACATAGGCCCACTCACACAGTCTTTCTCACACACATAGGCCCACTCACACAGTCTCTCTCACACACACACATACATATATGCTCACACAGTCTCTCTCACACACACATAGGTTCACATAGTCTCTCTACCTCACACACACACATAGGTTCACACAGTCTCTCACACACACATATAGGCTCACACAGTCTCTCTCTCACACACACACATAGGCTCACACAGTCTCTCTCTCACACACACACATAGGCTCACACAGTCTCTCTCTCACACACACACATAGGCTCACACAGTCTCTCTCTCACACACACACATAGGTTCACACAGTCTCTCTTAGGTAAAAAGTCAAAATGTACTTGATTTAGATAGAGCATGTAATTTTAAACAACTATTCAATTTACTTATTTTACCTAACTTTCCTTGTTCTGTTAGTATCCTTTGTTAAAAGCATATATGCCTCTTGTCATTGGCTCAAATGATGCACTAAATAGCTCTCAGCAGTGCATTGCTGCTTCTTCATAAAAGGATACTAGTATATTAGCAAAGTGGATTGGAAAGTTGTTTAAAATTGTATGCTCTGTCTGAATAATTTAAAAAAATCTTTTGAGTGTTATGTCCCTTTAAAACACTGATATAAGTAGACCAAACAAGCAACTAAGATTTAAACATCACCGGACAGGTGGATACTAATAATCCTGAAATGGATTTTATATTTATTTATTTTTTTACTGCCTGATCTAATTTAAAAGCATAGCATTCTTGCATCATAGAGAACATTATCTAATTTATCTAACAGAATATGAAGGGACTTAATCGTTTTTTTTTTTAATGCCTGCTCTAAGTTAAAAGCATAGCATTCTTGCATCATTAAGAACATTATATCTCACAGAATATGAAGTATATATATATATATATATATATATATACTTCATATTCTGTGGGATAATGTTCTTTATATGCAAGAAGAATGCTTCTAATTTAGAGTAGGCAGTAAAAAAAAAATCTTAAATTAAAATCCCTTTCAGGATTATTAGTTTTTAGTAATGTCCGGTGATCTCATCTAATATGTCTGTCTGTATTGCATAGTTACAATTTACAAACACAAACCTCCTTACTTTATGAACTGCTTTTTTTTGTATTTCAGTAAAAAAAGAAACACTTCATGCAGGCCTGAAGAGTAAATTACTGAGAAGCTGCTATGACTAAGAAAGAAGAAATGGCAGACTGTTTTATATAAGCATGGCATCTACACTTCATGCATATTACATATATTCATTATGGATAATGGTGGAGATCTATTTATTCATACGGCTAGATTTAGAGTGTTACGGTTGCCTCCAGGCTGGCTGGAAATTGGACCATAGAAAAGGATGCTCCTAGCGCTCACCAAAGGATCATCAGCACCGTAGACACCATAACTACTGCGTAGCCACCATAAGTAATGCAGACTCTACGAACCACCGCTGCTGGGCTGGTATCTCGCCGTCTGCTCTGCGCCCTGGACCTACGACCAGGCTCCAGTAGGTGAACCTCTTCCTTCTGTAGAGTGAAGCAGGATCAGGAACAAGAGCTCGTACAAGAGCTCAGTAGCTAAGGGAGTATGAAGAGCATAGCAATCCCTGTAGTGATTATAGCTGTCCCCTACAAACATGAGTCAAGGCTGAAAGTTAGAGGGTCAGAAGAGGTCTGAGGTGCTGAAACACCCAGCCTGGGTGTTTTCAGCACCTCAGACCTCTTCTAACCCTCTAACTTGCAGCCTTGACTCATGTTTGTAGGGGACAGCTATAATCACTACAGGGATTGCTATGCTCTTCATACTCCCTTAGCTACTGAGCTCTTGTACGAGCTCTTGTTCCTGATCCTGCTTCGCTCTACAGAAGGAAGAGGTTCACCTACTGGAGCCTGGTCGTAGGTCCAGGGCGCAGAGCAGACGGCGAGATACCAGCCCAGCAGCGGTGGTTCGTAGAGTCTGCATTACTTATGGTGGCTACGCAGTAGTTATGGTGTCTACGGTGCTGATGATCCCTGTAGTGATTATAGCTGTCCCCTACAAACATGAGTCAAGGCTGCAAGTTAGAGGGTCAGAAGAGGTCTGAGGTGCTGAAACACCCAGCCTGGTTTTTATTGAGGTTACATGCACACAGGACACTCCCAGGGGGGAAGCATAAAATCCCCCATCACACATTTGGTACATTTAGATAGAGAGACAACGCCCTTTGACAGGCCACAATAGAATTACATTACTTCAGCAGATAACAAGTTACACACAAGAAAACAATGCAGTCCATCTTATCAACTAGCAGTCTGACTCTGGAGGTGATTAGACAATGGGAATGTTTATCACTAAACTTAATTAGAGCTGATGCCAGCAAACTTGTATTTAGAAAATAGCTTCTTAAAGCTGAACAAAGTTAACTCTTTCATTTCTGACCGAAGGGTCTGTCACATAGCACTTAACGGTACACAATGAAAACTAATGCTTCTGTAACAGTGCTCCCTTTCTGTGGAACACTCTGGCAGACACGGTCTGACCCCTGTGTGGTACTTGGTTCAGTAAGCCCTATTTACTGAACCAAGTGGGAGAAAGCCAGGGACAAGTTATTTTACAGGTCTGGGGACATAGTCTTAAAGGGGCATTGTTCACCAAAGTCACAATATGTCCCCAGACAGTTCTTAAAGGGCAATACACACCCAATAAAAGTTAATACGTTTTCAGGGGCACAATCTTCCAGGGGCCATAGTCATGAGGAAGGAGGCTGGCAAATAGGCTTCTCCACAATCCAGGGAAGCAGGGCAATTTTCCATTTAAAGGGCCAGTTACAAATAGCAGTTTGTAACATAGAGTTTTGTCGGTAACGACCCGCGTATCTAACGCTGGCTTTTTTTCCCCTGCACCTTTTAAATACCGCTGGTATTTAGAGTTCACAGAAGGGCTGCGTTAGGCTCCAAAAAGGGAGCGTAGAGCATATTTACCGCCACTGCAACTCTCAATACCAGCGGTGCTTACGGACGCGGCCAGCTTCAAAAACGTGCTTGTGCACGATTCCCCCATAGGAAACAATGGGGCAGTTTGAGCTGAAAAAAAAACTAACACCTGCAAAAAAAGCAGCGTTCAGCTCCTAACTCAGCCCCATTGTTTCCTATGGGGAAACACTTCCTATGTCTGCACCTAACACCCTAACATGAACCCCGAGTCTAAACACTCCTAACTTTACACTTATGAACCTCTAATCTGCCACCCCCGCTATCGCTGACACCTGCATATTTTTTTTAACCCCTAATCTGCCGCTCCATACACCGCCGCAACCTACGTTATCCCTATGTACCCCTAATCTGCTGCCCCTAACACCGCCAACCCCTATATTATATTTATTAACCCCTAATCTGCCGCCCCCAACGTCGCCTCCACATACCTACAATTATTAACCCCTAATCTGCCGACCGGACCTCACCGCTACTATAATAAATGTATTAACCCCTAATCCGCCTCACTAACCCTATAATAAAAAGTATTAACCCCTAATCTGCCCTCCCTAACATCGCTGACACCTAACTTCAAGTATTAACCCCTAATCTGCCGACCAGACCTCACCGCAACTATAATAAATGTATTAACCCCTAATCCGCCTCACTCCCGCCTCAATTACACTATAATAAATAGTATTAGCCCCTAATCTGCCCTCCCTAACATCACCGACACCTAACTTCAAGTATTAACCCCTAATCTGCCGACCGGACCTCACCGCTACTCTAATAAATGTTTTAACCCCTAAGTCTAACCTTAACACTAACACCCCCCTAAGTTAAATATAATTTAAATCTAACAAAATAAATGAACTCTTATTAAATAAATTATTCCTATTTAAAGCTAAATACTTACCTGTAAAATAAACCCTAATATAGCTACAATATAAATTATAATTATATTGTAGCTATGTTAGGATTTATTTTTATTTTACAGGCAAATTTCAATTTATTTTAACTAGGTACAATAGCTATTAAATAGTTATTAACTATTTAATAGCTACCTAGCTAAAATAAAGATAAATTTACCTGTAAAATAAAAACTAACCTAAGTTACAATTACACCTAACACTACACTATCATTAAATAAATGATTCCTATTTAAAACTAAATACTTACCTGTAAAATAAACCCTAAGATAGCTACAATGTAATTAATAATTACATTGTAGCTATTTTAGGATTTATATTTATTTTACAGGTAACTTTGTATTTATTTTAGCTAGTTAGAATAGTTATTAAATAGTTATTAACTATTTAATAACTACCTAGCTAAAAGAAATACAAAATTACCTGTAAAATAAATCCTAACCTAAGTTACAATTAAACCTAACACTACACTATCATTAAATTAATTAATTAAATAAATTAACTACAAATAACTACAATTAAATACAATTACATAAACTAACTAAAGTACAAAAAATAAAAAAAGCTAAGTTGCAAAAAATAAAAAAAATAAGTTACAAACATTTAAAAAATATTACAACAATTTTAAGCTAATTACACCTAATCTAAGCCCCCTAATAAAATAACAAAGCCCCCCAAAATAAAAAAATGCCCTACCCTATTCTAAATTAAAAAAGTTCAAAGCTCTTTTACCTTACCAGCCCTTAAAAGGGCCTTTTGCGGGGCATGCCCCAAAGAAAACTGCTCTTTTGCCTGTAAAAGAAAAATACAACCCCCCCAACATTAAAACCCACCACCCTATACCCCTAATCTAACCCAAACCCCCTTAAATAAACCTAACACTACCCCCCTGAAGATCATCCTACCTTGAGTTGTCTTCAGCCAGCTGACCCACCGATGGAACCGAAGAGGAGATCCGGAGTGGCAGAAGTGATCCTCCAAGGGGCGCTGAAGAAGTCTTCCATCCGATGAAGTCATCATCCAGGCAGCGCTGAAGAAGTCTTCCATCTGGGCGGGGTCTTCAATCTTCTTCTTCAGTATCCATCTTCATTCCGCCGATGCGGAACATCCTTCCCCGATGGACTACCGACGAATGAAGGCTCCTTTAAGGGACGTCATCCAAGATGGCGTCCCTCAAATTAAGGTAGGAAAAATCTGATTGATGAGATCAGATTCAAGTTCAATCCGATTGGCTAATTCAATCAGCCAATCAGATTTTTCCTACCTTAATTCTGATTGGCTGATAGAATCCTATCAGCCAATCGGAATTCGAGGGACGCCATCTTGGATAGGTAGGTAGTCCGTCGGTTAAGAAGGATGTACCGCGTTGGCGGAATGAAGATGGATCCTGAAGAAGAAGATTGAAGACCCCGCTTGGAAGATGACATCGCCCGGATGGAAGACTTCTTCAGCGCCGCTTGGAAGATGACATTGCCTGGATGGAAGACTTCTTCAGTGCCGCTTGGAAGAGAACATCGCCCGGATGGAAGACTTCTTCAGCACCGCCTGGATGATGACTTCATCGGATGGAAGACTTCTTCAGCGCCCCCTTGGAGGATCACTTCTGCCGCTCTGGATCTCCTCTTCGGTCTTCGGCTGGCTGAAGACAACTCAAGGTAGGATGATCTTCAGGGGGGTAGTGTTAGGTTTATTTAAGGGGGGTTTGGGTTAGATTAGGGGTATGTGGGTGGTGGGTTGTAATGTTGGGGGGGTATTGTATGTTTTTTTTACAGGCAAAAGAGCTGAATTCTTTGGGGCATGCCCCGCAAAAGGCCCTTTTAAGGGCTGGTAAGGGCATTTTTTTATTTTGGGGGGCTTTGTTATTTTATTAGGGGGCTTAGAGTAGGTGTAATTAGCTTAAAATTGTTATAATATTTTTCTAATGTCTGTAAATATTTTTTTTATTTTTTGTAACTTAGTTCTTTTTTATTTTTTGTACTTTAGTTAGTTTATTTAATTGTATTTATTTGTAGGTATTGTATTTAATTAATTTATTGATAGTGTAGTGTTAGGTTTAATTGTAGATAATTGTAGGTATTTTATTTAATTTATTTATTGATAGTGTAGTGTTAGGTTTAATTGTAACTTAGGTTAGGATTTATTTTACAGGTAATTTTGTAATTATTTTAACTAGGTAACTATTAAATAGTTATGAACTATTTAATAGCTATTGTACCTGGTTAAAATAAATACAAAGTTGCCTGTAAAATAAATATTAATCCTAAAATAGCTACAATATAATTATAATTTATATTGTAGCTATATTAGGGTTTATTTTACAGGTAAGTATTAGTTAATACTTGAAGTTAGGTGTCGATGTTAGGGAGGGCAGATTAGGGGTTAATACTATTTATTATAGGGTTATTGAGGCGGGAGTGAGGCGGATTAGGGGTTAATACATTTATTATAGTAGCGGTGAGGTCCGGTCGGCAGATTAGAGGTTAATAATTGTAGGTAGGTGGAGGCGACGTTGGGGGCGGCAGATTAGGGGTTAATATAATATAGGGGTCGGCGGTGTTAGGGGCAGCATATTAGAGGTTCATAGGGATAACGTAGGTGGCGGCGGTGTATGGAGCAGCAGATTAGGGGTTAAAAAAATTTAATAGAGTGGCGGCAATGTGGGGGGGGGCCTCGGTTTAGGGGTACATAGGTAGTTTATGGGTGTTAGTGTACTTTACAGCACAGTAGTTAAGAGCTTTATGAACCGGCGTTAGCCCAGAAAGCTCTTAACTCCTGACTTTTTTCTGCGGCTGGAGTCTTGTCGTTAGATTTCTAACGCTCACTTCAGCCAAGACTCTAAATACCAGCGTTAGAAAGATCCCATTAAAAAGATAGGATACGCAATTGGCGTAGGGGGATCTGCGGTATGGAAAAGTCGCGGCTGCAAAGTGAGCATTAGACCCTTACCTACAAGACTCTAAATACCAGCGGTAGCCCAAAACCAGCGTTAGGAGCCTCTAACGCTGGTTTTGACGGCTAACGCCAAACTCTAAATCTAGCTGATAGTGTTTTTACTTGGAGCACTTTTGCAAAAGCAAGTGTTGGGCTACATTCTCTAGTCTAGATTATCTAGAGAATTTAGCCCAACACCTGCTTTTGCAAAAATGCTCCAAGTAAAAACACTATGAATAAATATATCTCCACCATAAATGAATATATCTGCATGAAGTGTAGATGCCATGATGCTTATATAAAACAGTCTGCCATATTTTTACATTTTTGACACAGTCAGTATGTCTTCTACAGTTCTACTGGACTTCACACTCAGTCTCAGTCACTATACTATCATCACAACTGTCAACTCTTCACAAAAAGTTCATCACAATAAGTAAATCACAATAATAATATAAAATATATATATATAATATACTGCATGCAAACATGACTGAACCGTTACGTTACCGAATAATGATGATGTGCCTGCCCCTGCTGCCTGCCTCTCTGCTCTGCTTCAGCCAATGCCTGCTGCAGTGCTGTCCAAAGTTGCAGCCACTCTCTTCAGTACAGTGGCAGTGCTGTGTTGTCCCTCCCTGCTGGCTCTCCCACTGTCCACTGCACTGACTGCTGGGCCACTAGATAGCACTGTCACATGTGACCACTGACCCCACATGGCCTGCTGCTTGTCTACTCAAGCTCAGTGCTCACTGCTCACTGTCATTGACTGACGCTGCAACGCAGGCACGCAGCCTCTGCTGCTCCCAGGCTGAGGCTCCCGCTCCCTGACCCTCCACTATGTTATGTGGTGCAGTGAGTCATCTTACTTGTCGTGACATCAATCACAGCTGCTGGCCCGCAGCCCGCACCACCTCCTGACCGGTCTGCATAATGAGGATTCCTAATCCTGACCTGAATCCTCAAGAGTCCTCCTCCGCTGGCCTGCCTGTGAGACATACTGAGACAGTACAGTAGTGTACTGAGCCTGTGACTGACTGTGTGAGACTGTCACTGAGACAGACACAGACTCAGTCACTGTAGAGATCTCAGATGGCAGGCTGGCTGGTTTAGTAAGTGACCACTGACTAAGGTCTTAGGGTTAAGTAACAGCCTGCACCAGCGGCTGCAGCGCCAGCCGGTTTGTTTAACTTGCATGCATTGCAGAGGCAGTGGGCCACCAGCGGCGAGGGGGTTAAATATTATGTAACAAAGTAGAAGTTTAATAAATAAAAAATTAGTCTACACTGTCTCACTGCTGCAGCTTTAGTGGGGAGTCTGAGTTAGTCAGTGTGTACAGGACGGTGGACCGCAATTATATTCCAAACTCAGCACACAGCACACAGCAGCCAGGGCCAGGCCTGCCAGCCCAGCTGAGCTGTCGGCCAGCGGCCCACCGGGATTTTTCACGGTATCCCGGCTGCCCAATCCGGCCCTGATTCTAATTGCTCGAGCTTAGCCATGCAGAACTTGGTTTGTGAACCTAGTATAGATGTCCAGGTTTCCTCCATGGTCTCTTCCTCTACTTCATGACCTACTGTGCCAAGTTCCATTTTATCATCAAGATCTTGAGTCTCTTAACTTGAGATTGAATGTGTAATTTTAAAATAACAATTTTTTTCTGATGCTGTTCTGATGCCTCATCCAGGCCAAGAAGACTGTCACAAGGAAGATCTATCAGAAAGCATGTGAAGTTTTCCTTTTTTGGTGTGATAAGCAAGGTTTTAATTTGCATTCTTTCAGGATTCATAGAATTCTTTCATTCTTACAAGAAAGTTTAGATGATGGCTTATCTGCTTGCTCTTTAAATGGACAATTGTTGGCTCTTTTAGTTGTATACCACAAGAAAATTGCTAAAAATCCTGACATTCAGACTGGGCATTTCAAAATGAGGCTTCTGTAAAAAAAAAATTGCAAGGCATTGACATGGTCACCCTTACATAACTTAATTCTACAACTTTGATATTTTTGTTTCTTCTGAAACAGCTTCTGGTAGGAACATTCTCCAGGCTGTAGTGTCTGGAAATTAGGTGTTTGCCTTTTTCAAAAAATGTTTTATCCCGCTCAAATTACTCAACAGCTTGAGTATAAGTTTGCAGGAGAAATGGACTTGTGGACTCTCACTACCTCATGGCAGAAAACAAAATGTATGCTTACCTGATAAATATTTTTTTCTGGTGGTGAGAGTCCATGAGGCCCACCCAATTCATTCAATTTAGTTAATTTTTCTCTGGTGGCAGTTCTAGTTTTGCACCTCATCTTCCCTGCTCTGTCCTTTCCTAACTTTCTCCTTGCTTGGCTATACATAAGACTTACCAGAGAGGTGGAAGGGATTGGAGTTTTGGGAGGTTTTTTTTCCTCCTCCTAGTAGCCACAAGTTGAAATCCCAGGAGAAATGGACTTGTGGATTCTCACCATCATGAAAGAAAGGAATTTATCAGTAAAGCATACATTTTGTGTTTTCCACCCCTATTTACAAAAACAGGCTTTTTTCATTGTAACATTCTAATGTATGGAAGCAAGGAAAGGGTGAATGTAATTTCTCTCTACTTACCCCCTTCGCTGTACTTAGGTTCTGCTGCCATCTCTAATAACCCATGAGCTGGTATTACACAGTGGAGCGCATATATCGCTTTCACAAAAGCGATATTTAGCACACCACTTGTAATCTGGCCCTTAAAGGGTTACTAAACCCAATTTTTTTTCTTTCGTGATTCAGATAGAGCATGCAATTTTAAGCAACTTTCTTATTTACTCCTTTTATGAATTTTTTTCATTCTCTTGCTATATTTTATTGAAAAAGAAGGCACCTAAGCTAAGGAGCCAGACATTTTTTGTTCAGCGCCCTGGGCAACACTTGTGTAATGGTGGGTGCATTTAGCTACCAATCAGCAAGCACAACCCAGGTTGTGAACCAAAAATGGGCCTGCTTCTAAACTTACATTATTGCTTTTCAAATAAAGATAGCAACAGAATGAAGAAACTGATAATAGGAGTAAATTAGAAAGTTGTTTTAAATTGCCTGCTCTATCTGAATCATGAAAGAAAAAAAATGGTTTCAGTGTCACTTTAATAAATTACAATAAAATTATATATCCTAAATACCATAAATTTGTCTCATTTTCTGAAAGGAGGAGAATAAAACTTCCATAGGGATGGCAGGCAATCAGTAATAACAAAGAAGAATAGGCCATACAGGAAGGAGAGGATAGAGAAAAAATTATTGAATTACAGTGACTATATTCATACCAATATTTTAAGCTAATTACAGTGAATTGGTTACTATGAAATTCCAAAAAATGTGAGTTAATAAGCGTGGGCAGAAAGAAAAAAAATATCTATTTCAGTGATTATTGTATTTTTTTGTATTATTTTATTGGATCAAATATAGTGGCTTAGTGTGAATTAATAGTTGTGGCCAACAGAGATATAGTAGATTTATCTCAGTGATTATCGTATGTCCAATAGTCATTTTAGGGAATAGAATACGCACTGTGGAGGAAAAAAATATTTAATAACAGAGCCTGGCTTAATTAAAAAACCCTTTAAAGTGATTTAAGTACAGTGAGATAAAAGATGTTCACTCTATGCTGTGAGGGAAAAAGTCTCTGTTCGTGTGTTGCTTTATGTTGTTCTAATAATGTGTTGAATCTGCAATATGAAATAAGAATGTATATCTTAGAAAGTCCTACAATCATTTAAAGAGACATGAAACTGCAAAAAGAAAATGGTTTAATGTGTTAGAGCATTTCATGCATGTACAGTAACTATGGCCTCTAGTTATCAATGTGTCTACTTACCTGTCATCGCCGGCCCCAATACGCCCGCCTAAGCTCGCCTACCATCGCCGCCACGGACCTGAATACGCTCTCCAAAGTTATCAATAAATCTGTCAAAAAGCAGCGCACCAAGTACGGGGCGATGAGCAGCGGACTGTGATAGTTATCACTCATCCGATCTCGCTGCTCTTCGGCTTTTTTACAGCTTTATTGACAAGCTGTCACTAAGCACTCACACTATGCTATACTGTTCTACCCCCTATACCACCGCCCCTGGAGCCCCCCGCAACTAAATAAAGTTATTAACCCCTAAACCGCCGCTCCTAGACCCCGCCACAACTCTTATAAATGTATTAACCCCTAAACCGCCGCTCCCGGAGCCCACCACCACTCTAAAAAACTGATTAACCCCTAAACCGCCGCTCCCGGACCCCGCCGCCACCTACATAATACCTATTAAGCCCTATCCTGCCCCCCCTATACTGCCGCCACCTATAATAAATTTATTAACCCCTATCCTGCCGATCCCGTACCCCGCCGCAACTAAATAAATTGTTTAACCCATAAACCGCCGCTCCCGGACCCCGCCGCCACCTATATTAAACGTATTAACCCCTAATCTGCCCCCTACACCGTCGCCACCTATAATAAATTTATTAACCCCTATCCTGTCCCCCCTATACCGCTGCAACCTATAATAAAATTATTAACCCCTAAACCTAAGTCTAACCCTAACACCCCCCTAACTTAAATATTAATTAAATAAATCTAAATAAATATTACTCTTATTAACTAGGGCCTAGATTTGGAGTTTGGCGGTAGCCGTGAAAACCAGCGTTAGAGGCTCCTAACGCTGGTTTTAGGCTACCGCCGGTATTTGGAGTCATCCAAAAAAGGGTCTAACGCTCACTTTTCAGCCGCGACTTTTCCATACCGCAGATTCCATTACGTCAATTGCGTATCCTATCTTTTCAATGGGATCTTTCTAACTCCGGTATTTAGAGTCGTGTCTGAAGTGAGCGTTAGAAATCTAACGACAAAACTCCAGCCGCAGAAAAAAGTCAGTAGTTAAGAGCTTTCTGGGCTAACGCCGGTTCATAAAGCTCTTAACTACTGTACTCTAAAGTACACTAACACCCATAAACTACCTATGTACCCCTAAACCGAGGTCCCCCCACATCGCCGCCACTCGATTAATTTTTTTTTAACCCCTAATCTGCCGACCGCCACCTACGTTATACTTATGTACCCCTAATCTGCTGCCCCTAACACCGCCGACCCCTATATTATATTTATTAATCCCTAACCTGCCCCCCACAACGTCGCAGCCAGCTACCTACAATAATTAACCCCTAATCTGCCGACCGCAAAGAGCCGCCACCTACATTATAGCTATGTACCCCTAATCTGCTGCCCCTAACACCGCTGACCCCTATATTATATTTATTAACCCCTAATCTGCCCCCCTCAACGTCGCCTCCACCTGCCTACACTTATTAACCCCTAATCTGCTGAGCGGACCGCACCGCTACTATAATAAAGTTATTAACCCCTAATCCGCCTCACTAACCCTATAATAAATAGTATTAACCCCTAATCTGCCCTCCCTAACATCGCCGACACCTAACTTCAATTATTAACCCCTAATCTGCCGACTAGAGCTCACCGCTATTCTAATAAATGTATTAACCCCTAAAGCTAAGTCTAACCCTAACACTAACACCCCCCTAAATTAAATATAATTTTAATCTAACGAAATTAATTAACTCTTATTAAATAAATTATTCCTATTTAAAGCTAAATACTTACCTGTAAAATAAATCCTAATATAGCTACAATATAAATTATATTTATATTATAGCTATTTTAGGATTAATATTTATTTTACAGGTAACTTTGTATTTATTTTAACCAGGTACAATAGCTATTAAATAGTTAAGAACTATTTAATAGCTAAAATAGTTAAAATAATTACAAATTTACCTGTAAAATAAATCCTAACCTAAGTTACAATTAAACCTAACACTACACTATCAATAAATAAATTAAATACAATTCCTACAAATAAATACAATGAAATAAACTAACTAAAGTACAAAAAATAAAAAAGAACTAAGTTACAAAAAATAAAAAAATATTTACAAACATTAGAAATATATTACAACAATTTTAAACTAATTACACCTACTCTAAGCCCCTAATAAAATAACAAAGCCCCCCAAAATTAAAAAAATGCCCTACCCTATTCTAAATTACTAAAGTTCAAAGCTCTTTTACCTTACCAGCCCTGAACAGGGCCCTTTGCGGGCATGCCCCAAGAAGTTCAGCTCTTTTGCCTGTAAAAAAAAACATACAATACCCCCCCCAACATTACAACCCACCACCCACATACCCCTAATCTAACCCAAACCCCCCTTAAATAAACCTAACACTAAGCCCCTGAAGATCTCCCTACCTTGAGTCGTCTTCACCCAGCCGAGCCAAATTCTTCATCCAAGCGGAGCAAGAAGAGGTCCTCCATCCGGTAGAAGTCTTCATCCAAGCGGGGCAGAAGAGGTCTTCCATCCGATTGAAGTCTTCAGCCAAGCGGGATCTTCTATCGTCATCCATCCAGAGCGGAGCGGCAGCATCCTGAAGACCTCCGACATGGAACATCCATCCTGGCCGACGACTGAACGACGAATGACGGTTCCTTTAAATGACGTCATCCAAGATGGCGTCCCTCGAATTCCGATTGGCTGATAGGATTCTATCAGCCAATCGGAATTAAGGTAGGAATATTCTGATTGGCTGATGGAATGAGCCAATCAGAATCAAGTTCAATCCGATTGGCTGATTGGTAATCTAATTTCAGTTGCCAGGCCAGCCTGCCACTGCCAGCCTGTGTGTCAGGCTCACAGCATATACTGTGCCTTCTTTCTCAGTGCCACCACCAGTCATATCTGGTGTAACAGTAGTGTAATTTTTTTTAAAAAAAACTTTTACATCAGTCTGCTAGTGTAATCTAATTGCAGTTGCCAGGCCAGCCTGCCACTGCCAGCGTGTGTGTAAGGCTCACAGCGTATACTGTGCCCACTTGCCCAGTGCCACCACTCATATTATCTTGTTTTATAGTAGTGTAAGTGTACATTTTAAAAATAAAAAAACTATTTTGACTCTGAAACATCAGTCTGCTTTTTTGTGTCAGGCTCACAGCGTATACTGTGCCCACTGGTCCAGTGCCACCACTCATATTATCTTGTTTTATAGTAGTGTAAGTGTACATTTTAAAAATAAAAAAACCATATTGACTCTGAAACATCAGTCTGCTTTTTTGTTTCAGGCTCACAGCGTATACTGTGCCCACTTGCCCAGTGCCACCACTCATATTATCTTGTTTAATTGTAGTGTAAGTGTACATTTAAAAATAAAAATAAATATTTTGACTGTGAAACATCAGTCTGCTTTTTTGTGTCAGGCTCACAGCGTATACTGTGCCCACTGGTCCAGTGCCACCACTCATATTATCTTGTTTTATAGTAGTGTAAGTGTACATTTTAAAAATAAAAAAACTATATTGACTCTGAAACATCAGTCTGCTTTTTTGTTTCAGGCTCACAGCGTATACTGTGCCCACTTGCCCAGTGCCACCACTCATATTATCTTGTTTAATAGTAGTGTAAGTGTACATTTAAAAATAAAAAAACTATTTTGACTGTGAAACATCAGTCTGCTTTTTTGTGTCAGGCTGACAGCGTATACTGTGCCCACTGGTTCAGTGCCACCACTCATATTATCTTGTTTTATAGTAGTGTAAGTGTACATTTTAAAAATAAAAAAACTATTTTGACTGTGAAACATCAGTCTGCATTTTTGTGTCAGGCCCACAGCGTATACGGTGCCCACTTGCCCAGTGCCAGCACTCATATTATCTTGTGTAATAGTAGTGTAAGTGTACATTTTAAAACTAAAATAACTATTTTGACTGTGAAACATCAGTCTGCTTTTTTGTGTCAGGCTCACAGCATATACTGTGCCCACTTGCCCAGTGCCACCACTCATATTATCTTGTTTAATAGTAGTGTAAGTGTACATTTTAAAAATAAAAATGTATGGATTAAAAACAGACTCTGCATCAACTATGTAATTTTCCATGGGAGTTTTGCCATAGATCCCCCTCCGGCATGCCACAGTCCAGGTGTTAGTTCCATTGAAACAACTTTTCCATCACTTTTGTGGCCAGAAAGAGTCCCTGTGGGTTTTAAAATTCGTCTGTCTATTGAAGTCAATGGCGGTTCGCCTGGTTCGCCCATTCGCAAACTTTTGCGGAAGTTCGTGTTCGCTGTTCGCGAACGCAAAATTTTAGGTTTGCGACATCACTACTAGCTAAAAGAAATACAAAATTACCTGTAAAATAAATCCTAACCTAAGTTACAATTAAACCTAACACTACACTATCATTAAATTAATTAAATAAATTACCTACAAATAACTACAATTAAATACAATTAAATAAACTAACTAAAGTACAAAAAATAAAAAAAATAAGTTAAAAACATTTCAAAAATATTACAACAATTTTAAGCTACTTACACCTAATCTAAGCCCGCCAAATAAAATAACAAAGCCCCCCAAAATAAAAAAAATGCCCTACCCTATTCTACATTAAAAAGTTAACAGCTCTATTACCTTACCAGCCGTTAAAAGGGCCTTTTGCGGGGCATGCCCCAAAGAATTCAGCTCTTTTGCCTGTAAAAAAAAAATACAACCCCCCACAACATTAAAACCCACCACCCACATACCCCTAATCTAACCCAAACCCCCCTTAAATAAACCTAACACTACCCCCCTGAAGATCATCCTACCTTTAGCCGTCTTCAGCCAGCCAACCACCGATGGAACAGAAGAAGACATCCAGAGCGGCAGAAGTCATCATCCAAGGGGCGCTGAAAATAAATTTAAATTTGCCTGTTAAATAAAAATAAATCCTAAAATAGATACAATATAATTATTATTTATATTGTAGCTATCTTAGGGTTTATTTTACAGGTAGGTATTTATTTTTAAATAGGATTAATTTAGTTAATAAGAGTTATAATATTTAGATGTATTTAATTAATATTTAAGTTAGGGGGGTGCTAGGGTTAGACTTAGGTTTATGGGTTAATAATTTCATTATAGTTGCGGCGGTATAGGGGGGGCAGGATAAGGGTTAATAAATTTATTATAGTGGCGGCGGTGTAGGGGGGCAGGATAGGGGTTAATAGGTATTATGTAGGTGGCGGCGGTTTAGGGGTTAACATATATATTATAGTGGCTGCGGGGTCCGGGAGTGGCGGTTTAGGGGTTAATAAGTTTATTATAGTGGCAGCGGGGTCCGGGAGCGGCGGTTTAGGGGTTAATCAGTTTATTAGAGTGGCGGTGGGCTCCAGGAGCGGCTGTTTAGGGGGTAATACATTTATTTCGTTGCGGCGGTAAAGGGGGGGACAGATTAGGGGTGTTTAGACTCGGGGTACATGTTAGGGTGTTAGGTGTAGACAGCTCCCATAGGAATCAATGGGATGTCGGGCAGCAGCGAACATGAACTTTCGCTATGGTCAGACTCCCATTGATTCCTATGGGATCCGCCGCCTCCAGGAAAAGTGCAGAGCGTACCTGCTAGTTTTTTGATAACTAGCAAAAGTAGTCAGATTGTGCCGAACTTGTGTGCGGAACATCTGGAGTGACGTAAGAATTGATCTGTGTCGAAATGAGTCCTGCGGATCGAAGCTTACGTCACTAAATTCTACTTTTGCCGGTGTGTAGGGCTTGATAACTTAGGCGAATCAGCCTCGCCACAAATACGCTGCGGAATTCCACATATTTGAGGTTGACGGCTTGATAACTAGAGGCCTATGTGTTTAACTGCAGCAAAGGGAATAAATAAATAGTTTAAAGTCAGATCTAGAGCAGCAATATTATATACTGGGAGCTAGCAGAGCCAGTGACACAATACAAATGTGTAGTCACCAACCACCAGCAAGTTCCCAGTAGTGCATTGGTGCTGCTGCTGTGGATACGTTCATATACTTTTTAACAAAGGAAACCAAGAGAACAAATTATATTTGATAATAAAAATTTATTTAAAATGTGACTTAAAATTACATTCGCTATCATGAAAGTTTACTTTTGATTTACATGTCAATTTAAAGGGACACCAATTTGTTTTTTCATCATTGAAATAGAGCATGCATTTTCCAATTTACTTCTATTATCAAATTTCCTTAGTTCTTTAGGCATCTTTTATTGGAAAGCAGGGACGTAAGCTCAGGGGTGTGCATTTGTCTGAAGCACTATATGACAGCAGTTTTGCAAGAATTTTATCGATTTGCAATTTGTTGAAGAGATACCTAGGTATCTCTACAACAAATAATACTATGGGAACAAAACTAATTTGATAATAGAAGTAAATTGGAAACTTTTTTTTAAATTGTAATCTCTGGCCCCGATATTCAAAACATTGACAGTAGTCGGAATGTTAAAAAAAGGGACGTGTCCGAGCGATGCCAGCGAGCAGCAATGTCGCTCCCATAGTCAATAGGAGCATGATATCACCGCCCACTTCAACAACATTGCTTCTCTGCATTTTACTGCGGAGGGGCGGCCCTATTTGAAGTGTGCTTACACGGCGCAAACAGTGGGCTCACTGAAACTAAAATTAGTTTCTGTGTAGGTACACTTCAAATATTGCCGTGGGGACCTAAATTTAATTACACCTACACTAACTAGCTCACACGATGTTGTCTCAGCAGCTGATAGCTGGCGAGACAAACATGGCCGATACCATCCTCGCAACCTGCACTTCGCTGCTTTGAACATATCAATCTTTTGTTTATGTGTCCAAAGCAAAGTGCATGCTACTCCAATTAGCAGGCCGCGCTAACTCCCCTGGAACGCCTATATCTACGTCAGGCCTAAGCTACTCTCTCCCTGCTCCGCCACGCTACCTCCAACTGACCAACTACACCTACATCACGGATAACCTACACTCCCCCTACACCGCCCAACTAACTCCCCTATACCCCCTACACCTATGTCACGCCTAACCTATACAACCCTGGAACGCACAGCTAAGTCCCTAATACCACGTACACTAATGTAATGTGTAAACAACAATCCCCTGTGATGCCCATCTAAATGCCTAATGTAAAAAAAATAACTAACTATAATAACTATATTATGAGTAATAAACTTCCTTATTATAACTATACTAGTCCTAAAGCCCGTTGACACGGGCCGTGTGATTTTTTTTCTCTCTCTCTCTCTCTCTCTCTCTCTCTCTCTCTCTCATGACGCATGACGGCTTCAGACAAACTCTTGTCTTTTATAATATAGGATAGCTATGTCGCTAACGTTATCATCAATGTTTAAATAATGTGTCACAGAGATGCGCCGTCAGAGGACTAGCAAAACCTCCTTGGCCTATCCGGGCTTCTGAAACTCACTGCTGGACTTGAATTGAGCCCTGGTCCACTGCTACTTAAAAGGTGTGTCGATCGAGTAGGGTGCAAGAGATCAATTCAGTATTTTAGTATGTTGTCTGTAATTTGATGAGGCACCTAGGCATATCACTTGTTTGGGGTGCTACCTTCTGGGAGGATTGGGAGACACTTTAAATCTGGTGGGCTCCTCTGGATCCGATGTCGGGCCCATCTATATCCAGGTTCCGGGGGCCCATCATCGCGGAGGCAGACTTCGGTGGCCTCTTCAACTGCCTCCGCTCCGCAATCTTCTTCACTGGCGGGGCCCTCTTCATCCAGGCTCCAGTCATGGGGAGCCCATCTTCACGGCAACGAAGACAGACTTTGGTGGCCTCTTCTGCCACCTCTGCTGTGCAATCTTCTTCACTGGCGGGGCCCTCTTCATCCAGGCTCCAATGGCCCATCTTCACGGTGGCGAAGCTGGACTTAGGCGGCCTCTTCTTTCGCAATCTTCTTCACCAGTGGAGCTCTTTTCAACAAGGCTCCAGGCACCGTTTGCCCATCTACGTCAAGGCAGACTTCCGTGGCCTCTTCTGCCGCCTCCACTCCACATCTTCTTTTCTTTGGTTCTTTGTGGGGAGCCCTCATCTTTATGCGATCTCTGCCACACACTGAAATCCCAGAGTGTAGAATTATCCTTTTCTTTTGGATGATTAGAATTTAAATTTAAAAATGTTCTTGCTAATGGCTGATTCAAATCAGCCAACAGGGATTGACTGTTTTAAAATCAGCCAATCGGAGTTAAGTGATACCTCTATATATTGTGGTTCCGCACTTCTGGGATTTCAGTGTGTAGCGGAGATCGCATGAAGACGAGGGCTCCCCAAAGAGATTCGAAGAAAAGAAGATGTGGAGCGGAGGCGGCAGAAGAGGCCACGGCAGTCCACCTCCACAAAGATGGGCCCCTTGAGCCTGGATGAAGATGGGCCCAACGACAGATCAAAAGGAGCACTTGATGTGAGTAACACTTTTGGGGTTAGTTAGGTAGTTTGTTTTTTTTAGAATATGCTTTGTAATTTTTCATTTTATTTTGTAGTTAGATTTTTTATTTTGGGGGAGGATGGTTACTTTAATGTAAGTGCGGAATTTTTTTACTTTTTTATTTTTTCTGCAAAAGAGCTAAGGGCAATGCCCTTAAAAAGGCCCTTTTAAGGGCTATTGTAACTTATTATAGAGTTAGGGTTTCGTTTTTTATTGCGGTGGGTTCATGGCAGCATAGGGGGTTAATAGTTAGAACTTACAGTGGGTTTATGTGGCATAGGGGTTAATAGATAGTACTTGCGGTGGGTTTGTGGTGGTGCAGGGGTTAATAGATAGAACTTGCGGAGGGTATGTGGTGTTTAGAGGTTATGGTTAATAGTTAGCGACTTATCGTGGGTATGTGGGGTTTTTAATATTTATTAGTGCAGTGTTAGTTTGTGATTGTGGATACTTCGGTTTAGGGGTATTAGGATTGGCGATTAGCCAGACGGTAGTTATATTCCAGGGATCGTTTACTACAGAGGCGTAACTAGAAACCACAGGGCCCAGGTGCAAGAATCTAAGAAGGGCCCCCCCCACCCCCCCCAAAAAAAGTGAATTTTATATATATCCTTTTTTTATATATATAATTAAAACACAGAAAAAAATGTAAATCAGAGTACATGTATGCAAAAGGAGGTACCCTGTGCCCACAGTCTGTGAGATGGTCTGACCCCCTATTACTGTATATAGTGACACTGTTTAACCCACCAGTACTGTATATAGTGAGTCAGTGACACAGTCTGTAATCTGCAGGTGAGATGGCTGACCTGACCCTACCCGCCCCGGTACTTTATAAAGTGACCACAGTAGTCTGTGACATGGTCCAGCCCCCCCTGTACTGTATATAGTGGTACTGTATAGACTGACACTGTTTAACCCCCGCCCCCCCCCCCCCCCATGCTGTAGTAACAAGGTCTGTAATTTGCTGGTTCCACAAACATACATACACAGATGCATAAATACACACACAGTCATATACACACATACATAGATACATGCATAAATACACACACAGTCACATACATACATACATACATACATACATAGATAGATACATGCATAAATACACACACAGTCACATACATACATAAACACATACACACACATAAACACCAATGGGTAAAACAGAAACACTAACCCCTGTATTCATAGACACTAGTGAAGCATCATCTCACAGTCACATGATATCAGGGCAGGCAGTGGCAGGTCAACGTTTTTTGTTTTTTTTTAAAGCTGGGCCTCCACCCTTGGGGGCCCAGTCGCAATTGCGACTTCTGCACCCCCTGTAGTTTCGCCCCTGGTTTACTATACATCGCCAAAATAATCGGCGATGCTGGGTG
Organism: Bombina bombina; assembly: GCF_027579735.1. NCBI lineage: Eukaryota > Metazoa > Chordata > Amphibia > Anura > Bombinatoridae > Bombina > Bombina bombina. Next base: position 1,074,351,387 of record NC_069502.1, on the reverse strand, counting down.
TTGCTTAAAATGTTTGGTTTTCATATCCCTTTAAGTATCAGTTTAAAGCTTTTTTTTAACAAGTAAAAAAGATAAATAAGCAGATAAAATTAATATATATTTTAGATTAGTATAGATAATTCACTAAATAGCTATTTTATTTCGCCTGCTTACAACAGAGACACCGTTCATATTATTTATCTTCCTTTTTTTGATTACATGGTAGAATTGATTTTTTTTTCTTGTAACATAAATAAGTAATTTGACAGTGTTCATTTTCTGGTATGCTCCCGGATCATATAACAAATATAAAAATGTACACTTCATTAAATACGTACTCTATTTAATATGATTCTTTGCTATAATACATCTTCAAGCGATGAAAGACATCCGTTTCAAAAGAAAATACACAATGGGCCACATGAGTTAAATGCAATCAGTATGAAACGCAAATAACGTTTGTGTGCCATACTGCTTGCATATTTGGTGCTCAAATTACAGGCTAAAGATTAATATTTATTGTTTGACTGGTAGTACAGTGGGTACTGTAGTATTTATGTCGGATAATGCAGATGTTTATTCCCCTCAGGTAATAGATTTCTATGAGTGAAATCTTCCACTCAAATTTGATTTTTATTTAGTTATTTGCTAAACAATTGTTTATGTAATTGTTTTACATAAAACTTTATTTATACATAAACACACACACATATATATAAATAAACACACACATATATCCTTAACCCCTTAATGACCACAGCACTTTTCCATTTTCTGTCCGTTTGGGACCAAGGCTATTTTTACATTTTTGCGGTGTTTGTGTTTAGCTGTAATTTTCCTATTGCTCATTTACTGTACTCACATATATTATATACCGTTTTTCTCGCCATTAAATGGACTTTCTAAAGATATCATTATTTTCATCATATCTTATAATTTACTATAAAAAAATTATAAAATATGAGGAAATATGTTTTCTGTGTGTAGCGGTTCCCACCCGCTCCCTCCCCGTGCATGAGCCCGCCCCCACCCTCCTGTGCACATGCGCGCGTCAGTGCGCGCCCCCTGGCATCCCCGCCCACGATCCCGACCCCTCCACATCACGAGGGCCATCGATGGTCGCCACCCGCCTCCCGGTCCGGCTCCCACCCACCAACGCAGTAAGCCACCGATCTCCGGTGCAGAGAGGGCCACAAAGTGGCTCTCTCTGCACCGGATGGCTTAAAAAGGTTATTGCAGGATGCCTCCATATCGAGGCATCACTGCAATAACCGGAAAGCAGCTGGAAGCGAGCAGGATCGCTTCCAGCTTCTTTCCACACCGAGGACGTGCAGGGTACGTCCTCAGGCGTTAACTTCCTTTTTTTTTGAGGACATACCCTGCACGTCCTTGGTCGTTAAGGGGTTAAAGGAATATAAAACCTAAAAATTCTCTTTTGTGATTTCAGACAGAGCATACAATTTTAAAAATGTTTCCAATTTAATTATTTTATCAAATTTGCTTTATTTCCATGGTATTCTTTATTGAAGAGATACCTAGGTCAGTGTCTGGAACACGACATGCCAGGAAACAGTGCTGCCATCTAGTGCTCTTGCAAATGGATAACATTCTTGCAAAACTGCTGCCATACAGTGCCATACAGTGCTCCAGACATGTGCACGCTCCTAAGTTTACGTCCCTGCTTTTCAACAAAAGATACCAAGAGAAAAAAGAAAATTTGATAATAGAAGTAAATTAGAAAGATGTTTAAAATTGCATGCTCTATCTGAATCATAATAGTAACATTTTGGGTTTCATGTCCTTTTAACCCTTACTCATTCCCCCGTCATATAACCTTTCCACAAACATTTTTTCTTACTAACCTATTGTTTCATTTTTAGGAATCCTTAATTCACCCTCCATTTATTATTTTATATCTATTAAAGTGAAGGTCAATTTCGATGAATCGGTGCCCGAAAAACAGGGGCACTTTAATTCATCAAAGTTGACATTTCACTCATTTTCATCAAATACCTTTTAATCTTCACAGCTGCTGCAGCGATTCCCCCGTCCATCGGAAGCCTCTTCATAAGTCAGAATTGACAAATCCGGCTTCCTCCAATCATGGCCTGAGGCAATGTCATGATTGTAGGAAGCCGGATTTGTCATTTTGGACCCGAGAAGAGGGCTTGCGACGGGCGGATGAAGCGCTGCAGCAGCTGTCAGGATTGAAAGGTAAGTATTTGAAGAAAACAAGTGAAATGTCAATTTTGATGAATTAAAGTGCCCTTGTTTTTAATAGGTTTATTAAAAACAGGGCACCGATACATCGAAATTGACCTTCACTTTAAAGTGTATTTCAATGCACTATAGTAAGTGATAATACTTAATATGTATCTGGTGTTATAAATGCATTGGTTATACAATTTAACCAACAATTTGTAACATGCAAAATGTTCAATGATGTACAGTGAAAAAAAAATATCAAAGCACTTTTATGATTTATTTTGTCTGTTTTGCCTGTAATTGAATCTGAAAATGGAGGGGGGGGGGAACAGTACCTCCATAGAGGATGAAGTGTTTTCAGTTGGATAAGGAACGCAGACCTTTTTGCTTGCTAATGAGAGTCCCAGAACTCATTTATACCAGTTGCTAAATGGCCACAGCAAATGAGAGTAGACAAACCTACTGAAAAGTCTTTCTAAAGGTTTGTTCCAGAAGTGCAGAATAATGCAAATGTTGCTAACTAAATGATAGTTTAAAATGCTGTTAAAATGTTTATTTTACAAGCAGATCTTCTGCAATAGAGTGGTTCATTTATATATATATATCCTATTCTATAAAAGGCCAAGTGTGTTTGTCCGAAGCTGTCATGCACAAAGAAACTGCGCGAGGACAAACACACCTGGCCTTTGAGAAGACTGAGAAAATAATTCTCTAAAACCCCTAGGGAAGTGGGGGGGAAGGTATTTAGGGCTGTCTCCACAATCCTACCCAAGACAAGCCTAAGTGTCAGGTGCGGGCAGTGCCTTATGCTAATGTATTAAACATTAAAATGAAAGAGAGAAAAAGGCGAAGCATAATGTGGCACACTTGAAGGGGAGAGAGTCCACAAGGTGTTGTGTGTGTGGAATGTGGTGTTTAAAACATAACTTTTATTGTGGTACACTATAATAAAAAGAGAGGTGGACTCAACCACCACAAAAATTAGATACTAAAAAAGGGGGTTAAAAAAAACCCTAGTGGGTTACACTAACTCCTCTCGCAGCAACAATCGGTGCAGTGATCAATTTGCACCGGTTGAAATCAAACTTGAACCAATTAGTCTGCTCACTAAACAAAAGTCAGCCAACACCCCCCCAAATTTCTCAATCATTGGGTTATAGCCATAAATAAACTATGTGAGGTGTGCTGGTGTCGGTACAGAAATGAATGGGGTAGCACTATTGTAACTATTAACCGCTATTGCCACAACACAGGGAGGTCATTTGAATGTATGTGCAGTTTGCTTATACTATTGCTCCCTCTATCTTCTGTATTTCAAACATAAGTGGAGTACCAGATAAGGGGTCCCACCCTATAGGTGAGCAAACCTGAGCGAACCGCTAATTACCTGAAGCCCCACTGACTAGAGAGGGACTAGCCGGTATAGGGGGGAAAATAGTTCAGTTAACAGGGAAACCCTTATATCCTTATATCAACTGCAGACCAAAAGGCAAGGCCAAAAGACCAACAAATAAAGAGTGTAACTATTAACTAGCCAATCTGGTCTAAAGCTATAGGATAAGACACTATGGATTATACAATAGCATAGTTACACCCATATTCCCATTTCCATAAAAGAGCAGTGCCTTAAGGGCCAACAATTTAAGCTAGTTTGGAGCGAGAGGAGCAGTGCGAACGCCTGACGTGCGTTTTCGCAACTGCTTTTTCAGAGGCGTCCGGCCATTCCACTACACTGAATATTTAAAGGACCGGCGGCCAATCATATGGCCGCTATTATATGCAGCTGTTCATCGTCATTCTGTCATGTAGTATAGTCTGACTGGTTAGATGGTGTCATCTTAGTTTAGCCAATAGGGCAGGGTGGTATGTGTGTATATATACCAGCCTCAGTAGTCATAGCAACATCATATGGGAATATATACAATCAAAGTTATCATAATTAAATATATATACATATATATACATCTTTACAACCTGATTTGAATGCACTAATTTCCTCCATCCTCAATCCCACACAGTATTCGTGGAATGTAGGGTGAAATTTGCCCCAGAGCATACCCAGATAAACTACTACACCAGGATTTGTATATAATTCTCTTTGTTGACTTTGATGTCCACAAGTTGCAATTCAGCCAAGATTGTCTAAGGGGCAGGTGCCGTACAGTCAAAAGACGTAAAAGTATCAGTATATGCGTTTTTTTCCGATCTGCACTGTGGGGTATTTAGGTGTCTACACAAATTATGTTAATGCCAATTACCCATAGGTGTGGGAATATATAAAATCCCCTATCACGGTGTAGAGAATCTTTTCTAATTATGATGGATTAAATTTACTCAAGTCTTCGAGAAGACTGACCTGGCTGGCATGACATCTGGGACGACCATGAGTGATGGGGGCAGGGCCGGCCGGGTGTTACATGGGCAGGGCCGGGCATGACATGGGCAGGGCTGGAGGGGGCCATGTGTATGTCAGAGAGACAGAGAGCTCAAAAAAAGAGGGGGCATAGAGAGAGAGTACAAAAAAGAGGGGGGGATAGAGGGAGCAAAAAAGGGGCAATAGAGGGAGAGCAAAAGAGATAGGGGGAGGGAGAGCAAAAGAAAGGGGAGAGAGCAAAAGAGGGGAGATAGAGAGAGAAAAAGAGAGAGAGACATCAAAAGAGAGGGGGAGAAAGAGGAGAGAGAGCAAAAGAGAGGGGAGAGAAAGAGAGCGCAAAAGAGGGGAGGAGAGAGGGAGGAGAGAGGGAGCAAAAGAGATGGGAGAGAGAGAGAGCAAAAGAGATGGGAGGGAGAGAGCAAAAGAGAGGGGGGGAGAGCACAAAAGACAGGGGAGAGAGAGTGCAAAAGAGAGGGGGAAAGAGAGGGGAGAGAGAGGGAGAGAAAAAGAGAGGGGAGAGAGAGGATAAGAGAGGGGGGAGAAAGGGGAGAGAGAGCAAAAGAGGGGAGAGAAAGAGAGCGCAAAAGAGGGGAGAGAGAGGGAGGAGAGAGAGAGCAAAAGAGATGGGAGAGAGAGCAAAAGAGAGGGGGGGGGCGCACAAAAGACAGGGGAGAGAGAGTGCAAAAGGGAGGGGGAAAGAGAGGAGAGAGAGAGAGAGGGAGAGAAAAAGAGAGGGGTGAGAGAGAGCATAAGAGAGGGGGGAGAAAGGGGGGAGAGAGCAAAAGAGGGGAGAGAAAGAGCACAAAAGAGGGGGGGAGAGAGGATGGAGAGAGAGAGCAAAAGAGATGGGAGAGAGAGAGAGAGCAAAAGAGAGGGGGAGCGCACAAAAGACAGGGGAGAGAGAGTGCAAAAGAGAGGGGGGAAAGAGAGGTGAGAGGGAGAGAGAGAGCAAAAGAGATGGTGAGAGAGAGCATAAGAGAGGGGGAGAAATGGGAGAGAGAGCAAAAGAGGGGAGAGAAAGAGAGTGCAAGAGAGGGGGGGAGAGAGGGAGGAGAGAGAGCAAAAGAGATGGGAGAGAGAGAGCAAAAGAGAGGGGGGATAGAGAGAGCAAAAGAGGGTGAGATAGAGAGAGCAAAGGACAGGGAGAGAGACAGCAAAAGAGAGGGGGGATAGCAAAAGAAAGGGAGAGAGAGAGAGCAAAAGAGAGGGAGAGAGACAGCAAAAGAGGGGGAGAGAGAGCAAAAGAGAGGGGAGAGAGAGAGAGCGCAAAAGAGAGGGTGGGGAAAGAGAGGGGAGAGAGAGATTGCAAAAGAGAGGGGGAGAGAGAGCAAAAGTGAGGGGGAGAGAGAGAGAGCATAAGAGAGGGGGGAGAGAAAGTGTCAGGGTTTTTTTCCCTGCTTTGTTTGCCATGTGCTGCTGGTAGCCATTTTACTCACCTCTCTTGCTGACTCTGGTGCATAGTGTGTGATGCTGCTAATTTCCTGCATGCCTTTTTATGGCCAGACTGGTGTACATCATCCATGTGAGGCAGGTTGCAGTCTCAGAATTGTGATGTCATCACTTATTATTTAAAGGGACTCTGCTCAGTATGCTTTGCTCTTGCGTTGTCTCAGACCTGTCTGTGAGAGCTCCTGTGTATTATCTGGTTGTCTGACTTCCCTCCTGGTTCCTGATCCCTGGCTTGTTCCTGACTCTGCTGTTCTCCTTGTTCCTGATTCCAGCTCATCTGACTACTCGCTTTGGCTCCTGACACGGCTTGTCTAACTATTCGCTTTGGCTCCTGACTCGGCTCGTCTGACTACCAGCTCTGGTTTTTATTCCTGGCTTGTTATTTGACTTGTGGACTTTTTATTATTTTTTTGCTATTAATAAAGGTGTGATTATTATTGCACTTCTCGTCTCAGTCTGATTCTTGGCATCCTGACATTACGCAAGGGCCATGAATCCTGATGGTGCTAATAATCCACCTTTACCTGCCATAATTTCCAGGATGGATGAAAAGTATCACCGCTTGGATCAATTTGCACTAGTCCTGCAAACCCTGCTGACTAGCACTGCACATTTGGACCAAAGTGTCCCGCAAGTTATGGCTGCTCCTGTTTCCGCTGCTGCACCTAGTCCTACCAGGAGCATGTCCGGTTCTGCACCTCTACCTCAGCGATATGGAGGTGATCCTAATCAGTGCAAAGGGTTTTTGAACCAGGTGGCATTTACTTTAAGATGTTACCTCAGGCGTTTCCCTCTGACAGAGCTAAGGTGGGATTTCTCATCTTGTTACTCTCTGACACAGCTCTTGCCTGGGCTAATCCCTTGTGGGAGACTAATAAAACTGTGATTTCAAATTACCCTGAATTTGTGGCCTCCTTTCAAAGGGTATTTGATATTCTGGCTCGCTTCTCCTCTGCTGCTAAACGACTCATGTGATCCATTCAGCAAGGTACAAGATCTGTTGCTCAGTATGGCATTGAGTTCCGTATGCTTTCCGCAGAGATAGGTTGGAACAATGAAGCCCTTGTTGCCGCCTTCTTTCATGGGCTCTCTGATGCGATTAAAGACGAAGTTGCTGCCAGAGATTTACCAGAAGATCTCGAGGCATTGGTGTCTTTTTTGATCCTCATTGACATCAGACTAAGTGAGAGGCCCTCTTTCAAGGAGCCCTTGTGGAAGCCTCCTGTTCTGTTGTCACCTACGTGTTAATTCCCACCCATGTCTCCCTCTCCTCCCATGCCTCCTAGTCCCCAGGTACTGCTGAGCCAATGCAGTTGGAATTCACGCGTCTCTCCATGGCGGAGAGGGACTTTAGGAGGAGGGAGGGGCTCTGCCTCTATTGTGAGTTACAGGGCCACCTTTTGAAGTCTTGTCCTACATGGCTGGGAAACACTCACACCTAAGGTCCTGTTGGGGGCAGACCTTGGGTTGTTTATCCTCGTCCTCGAAACCGCTAAAGGAGAAACCTTTGGTCACGGTTGTCCTTTCCTGGGTGGAATCCTCCATAGTCACCCAGGCTCTTCTTGACTCCGGTGCTGCAGGCTATTTCATTGACAGTGCTTTTGTATCAAAGCACTCCATTCCTGTTTTGCCTCGGTCCGTTCCGCTTGCCATTGATGGCAGGCCCCTTCAGCCCGCACTCGTTACTCACAAAACTGCTCCGTTATCCATGGCTCTTGGGGCTCTCCATTTTGAAACCCTCCAGTTCCAGGTCATAAACTCTCCACATTTTCCGGTTGTTCTGAATTATCCCTGGCTCCAAAAGCACAATCCCAGTCTTGACTGGTGCAGGTCCGAAATTGTGTTTTCGTCTCCGCAATGTATTTCCACGTGTCTTCGGAAACCAGTTAAAGTCTTGTGCACTTCTTCAGTATCTCAATTGCCAGAGGAGTACAGAGAGTTCCTAGACGTTTTTAACAAGGTGCGTGCTGGTACGTTGCATCCTCACTGGTCTTACGATTGTGCTATAGACCTGCAACCCAGAGCCATTTCTCCTCAGGGCTGGGTTTACCCTCTGTCTGTTGCGGAGAATTGTGCTATGGAGGAGTATGTTGCCAATGCTCTGTCGCGGGGGATTATCCACAAATCCTGCTCTCCTGCAGGGGCTGGCTTCTTCTTTGTGAAGAAAAAGGGTGGCGAGTTAAGACCATGCATCGATTATAGGGGTCTTAATTGTCTTACCATTAAGAATGCTTACCCTATTCTGCTCATTACAGAACTCATTGACCGCTTCAAGGGAGCTACAGTCTTTACTAAACTTGATTTGAGAGGAGCGTACAATCTCATCAGGATCAAGGAGGGCCATGAATGGAAAACAGCATTTAACACCAGGAGCGGGCATTATGAGTATCTTAAAATGCCTTTTGGCCTATGTAATGCACTTGCTGTATTCCAGGAATTTATTAATGATGTCCTCCGAGATATGTTGCAACAGTGTGTTGTGGTGTACTTAGATGACATCCTCATACACTCACCCACACTTGAGGCTCATTGTTACACGGGTTCTTCAGAGACTACGTGAGAATGGCCTGTTTTGTAAACTCGAGAACTGTGAGTTCCATTAGACTCAAGTAACCTTCCTAGGTTATATTATCTCCGTTGCAGGGTTCTCCATGGATCCTGACAAGTTATCTGCAGTTCTGCAGTGGCCTCGCCCAGTTGGTCTTCGGTCTATCCAACGTTTTTTGGGGTTTGCCAATTACTATAGAAAGTTTATTAAAAACTTTTCTTCCTTGGTCAAACCTATCACTGACATGACAAGTAAAGAGAATGATCCACTCCATTGGTCACCTACTGCCATTAAGGCCTTTGATAGTCTTAAGACTTCCTTTGCTGCCGCTCCAGTTCTGGCTCATCTTAACCCTGTCCTGATTTTCGTTTTTGAGGTTGATGCATCTGAGACTGGAGTAGGTGCCCTCTTGTCTCAACAACCTATGCCTGACGGTTCCTTGCATCCGTGTGGTTTCTTCTCTAAGAAATTGTCTCCAGCAGGGTGCAATTATGAAATTGGTGACAGGGAATTACTGGCCATAATTTTGGCACTCAAGGAATGGTGGCATCTTTTCGAGGGTACTAGCATGCCAGTGCTCATTCTTACTGACCACAAGAATTTATCTTATCTATCTGAAGCAAAATGTTTTTCGCCCTGACAGGCCAGATGGGCGCTATTTTAGTCTCGGTTTAATTATGTGGTCTCCTACCTGTCTGGTAGTAAGAATTTTAGGGCTGATGCCCTAATTTTCACCTCTGTCCAAGGAGGAGTCTGTACCTACTCCAGTTATACCTCCTGACCATATTTTGGCTACCATATGTACTAATTTGACTTCTCCCTTGGGGGAGGAGATCCTGGCTGCACAAACCAATGCACCTCCTGAGAAACCTAATGGTAAGCATCTTGTTCCTGAGAATCTTCGAACTAAACTTTTGCACACTTACCACTATCCTAAAGCCTCAGGTCACCCAGGCAAGAACCAAATGATTTGGTCTGTCACTCAACAATTCCGGTTGCCAGGTCTTCGTTCTGATGTTGCTGTGTATGTTGCCTCCTGCTCAGTTTTTGCACAGAATGAGACTCCTCAACGTCTTCCTGTGGGTCTTCTTCAACCTATTGCTAATGGTGAGCGTCCTTGGACACATCTTTCCATGGACTTCATTGTTGTGCTCCCTGTTTCCAATGCCAATACTGTTATCCTTATGGAGGTTGACCGTTTTTCTAAAATGTCACATTGCATTCCCTTGAAGAAGTTGCCTACCGCTCAGGAGCTTGCTTCAATTTTTGTCTGGGAGGTCTTCGTTTACATGCATTACCCAAGGAGATAGTATCGGACCGGGGTAGCCAGTTTGTCTCCAGATTTTGCCATTCCTTTTGTGCTAAAATAGGGATCCAGCTTTCCTTCTCCTCGGCATATCACCCTCAATTCAATGGGGCTGCGGAACGGTCTCATCAAGCTCTGGAACAGTTCCTCTGTTGCTATGTCTCAGATCACCACAATAATTGGTCTGAACTGTTACCTTGGGCAGAGTTTGCTCGTAATAGTGCTATTAATGCTTCCTCCAAGTTATCCCCGTTCATGGCGAATTATGGGTTTCAACCATCCTTGTTGCCCGATTCATTCATGTGTCAGGGTATTCCGGCTTTGAAAGAGCATCTCCGGCAACTCCGTTCCACATGGGTGCAGATTCAGGATTGCCTTCATCGTTCTATGCTGATCGTAGGCATCTGCCCGCGCCTTCCTACCCGGTTGGTGAGAGAGTTTGGCTATCCTCCCGCAACTTGAACCTTCATGTGCCTTCCAATAAACTGGCTCCCCGTTATGTTGGTCCTTTTCGAATACTCAGACGGGTCAATCCTGTGGCCTACGCTCTTGACCTTCCTCCTGCAATGCTCATCTCCAATGTTTTTCATGTCTCCCTCTTGAAACCACTGGTTTGTAATTGGTTTACCACTGTGTTGCTTTGTCCCCGTCCTATCTTTGATGAGAACCATGATGAGTATGAGGTCAGCAGCATTATTGACTCTCGTATGTCCAGGGGCCGCGTACAGTATTTGGTTCACTGGAGGGGCTACAGTCCAGAGGAGCATTCATGGGTTCCCTCCTCTGATGTTCATACTCCCGCCCTCCTCCGTGCCTTCCATGCCCTTTTCCCCAATAAGCCTTTTGTCCTCCGCGGGGGAGGGGTCGTTGAGGGGAGGGTACTGTCAGGGTTTTTTTCCTGCTTTGTTTGCCATGTGCTGCTGGCAGCTATTTTACTCACCTATCTTGCTGACTCTGGTGTATACTGTGTGATGCAGCTCATTTCCTGCACTTCCTTTTATGGCCAGACTGGTGTACATCATCCATGTGAAACAGGAGGCAGTCTCAGAATTGGGATGTCATCACTTATTATTTAAAGGGCCTCTGTTCAGTATGCTTTGCCCTTGCGTTGTCTCAGACCTGTTTGTGAGAGCTCCTGTGTATTACCTGGCTGTCTGACTTCCCTCCTGGTTCCTGATCCCTGACTTGTTCCTTACTCTGCTGTTCTCCTTGTTCCTAATTCCGGCTCGTCTGACTACTCGCTTTGGCTCCTGACTCAGCTTGTCTGACTATTCGCTTTGGCTCCTGACTCGGCTCGTCTGACTACCAGCTCTGGTTTTGATTCCTGGCTTGTTATTTGACTTGTGGACTTTTTATTATTTTTTTTGCTATTAATAAAGGTGTGATTATTTTTGCACTTCTCGTCTCAGTCTCATTCCTGGCATCCTGACAGAAAAAGCAAAAGCGAGGGGCAGAGAGACAGCAAAAGAAGGGGAAAGAGAGCAAAAGAAAGGGGAGATAGAGAGAGAGAGCAAACTATGGGGGGAGAGAGGGCAAAAGAGAGGGGGGAGAGAGAGAGCAAAAGAGGGGGGATAGAGAGAGCAAAAGACAGAGAGAGATAGCAAATGAGAGGGTGAGAGAACAAAAGAGAGGGGGGAGAGAACAAAAGAAAGGGGGAGAGAGAGAGCAAAAGAGAGGGCGAGAGAGAGCAAGATCAAAAGAGAGGGGGGATAGCACAAAAGAGAGGGAGGAAAAGAGAGGGGGGAGAGAGAGCAAAAGAGAAGAGGGAGAGAGAGAGAGCAAAATAGAGAGGGGGAGATAGAGAGCAGAAGAGGGGGAGAGAGAGAGCAAAAGAGAGGGGGGAGAGAGAGCAAGGGGTTGAACCGCTGTACTGCAAAAAAAGTCCCGTGTATGCTTTAGGACTAATATATATAGTTAATAACTATTTAATAGCTACCTAGTTAAAATAAGTACAAAATTACCTGTAAAATAAATCCAAACCTAAGTTACAAATACACCTAACACTACACTATCAATAAATTAATTAAATAAATTAACTACAATTAGCTAAACTAAAATACAATTCAATAAACTAATCTATAATACAAAAAAAACCCACTAAATTACAGAAAATAAAAAAAAATTACAAGAAGTTTAAACTAATTACACCTAATCTAAGCCCCCTAATAAAATAAAAAAGCCTCCCAAAATAATAAAATGCCCTACCCTATTCTAAATTACAAAAGTAATCAGCTCTTTTACCAGCCCTTAAAAGGGCTTTTAGCGGGGCATTGCCCCAAAGATGTTCCAATCAGCCAATAGAATGCGAGCTCATTCCGATTTTCCTACCTTAATTCCGATTGGCTTATAGAATCCTATCAGCCAATCGGAATTGAAGAGACGCCATCTTGGATGACGTCACTTAAAGGTGCCGTCATTGTGTAAGAAGACTCCGGATGAAGAGGATGGCTCCGCGTCGGCTCCTTGGAAGATGGCTCCACTTCGCTCCGGATGGATGAAGATTGAACACGCCGCCTGGATGAAGACTTCTACCGGATGAAGGACCTCTTCTGCGCACCTTGGATGAAGATTTCGGACCGGTTGGGGGAAGACGACTCAAGGTAGGGAGATCTTCAGGGGGTTAGTGTTAGGTTTTTTTAAGGGGGGTTTGGGTGGGTTAGAGTAGGGGTATGTGGGTGGTGGGTTTTAATGTTGGGGGGGTTGTATTTTTTTTTTTACAGGTAAAAGAGCTGATTACTTTGGGGCAATGCCCCGCAAAAAGCCCTTTTAAGGGCTGGTAAAAGAGCTGATTACTTTGTAATTTAGAATAGGGTAGGGCATTTTTTTATTTTGGGGGGCTTTATTATTTTATTAGGGGGCTTAGATTAGGTGTAATTAGTTTAAACTTCTTGTAATTATTTTTTTATTTTTTTTTAATTTAGTGTTTGTTTTTTTTGTACTATAGTTTAGTTTATTTAATTAAATTTAATTGTAGGTAATTGTAGTTAATTTATTTAATTAATTTAATGATAGTGTAGTGTTAGGTTTAATTTTAACTTAGGTTAGGATTTATTTCACAGGTAATTTTGTAATTATTTTAACTAGGTAGCTATTAACTAGCTATTAACTATTTAATAGCTATTGTACCTAGTTAAAATAAATACAAAGTTGCCTGTAAAATAAATATAAATCCTAAAGTAGATACAATGTAATTATTAGTTATATTGTAGCTATATTAGGGTTTATTTTCTAGGTAAGTATTTAGTTTTAAATAGGATTAATTTATTTAATTAATTTATTTAATTTATTTAATTATAGGAATATTATTTTGTTATATTTATGTTAGGGGGGTGTTAGGGTTAGGGTTAGACTTAGGTTTAGGGGTTAATAACTTTATTATAGTAGCGGCGACGTTGGGGGCGGCGGTTTAGGGGTTAATACATTTATTATAGTGTCCGGTCGGCAGATTAGAGGTTAATAATTGTAGTTAGGTAGCGGCGACGTTGGGGGGGGGGCAGATTAGGGGTTAATAAATATAATGTAGGTGTTGACGATGTTAGGGGCAGCAGATTAGGGGTTCATAGCTATAATGTAGGTGGCGGCAGAGTCCGGTCGGCAGATTAGGGGTTAAAAAAATTTATTAGAGGGTTTGCGATGTGGGGGGGCCTCGGTTTAGGGGTACATAGGTAGTTTATGGGTGTTAGTGTACTTTATAGCACAGTAGTTAAGATCTTTATGTTCCGGCGTTAGCCCATAAAGCTCTTAATTACTGACTATTTTTGGAGGTAGGAGTCTTGTTGGTAGAGGCTCTACTGCTCACTTCTTCCAAGACTCGAAATACCAGCGTTAGGCAAATCCCATTGAAAAGATAGGATACGCAATTGACGTAAGGGGATCTGTGGTAGCCTCGAGTCGCGGAATGAAAGTGAGCGGTAGACCCTTTCCTGGCTGACTCTAAATACCAGCGGGCGGTAAAAAGCAGCGTTAGGACCCCTTAACACTGCTTTTGATGGCTAACGCCAAACTCTAAATCTAGGCGAATATTTCTATAAATGACAAATCTATAAATGTGCTTATTAAGATATTGCCTTCTGGCAGGGAGGAGCTGCTCTTTACACTTCTTGCTCAGAGGATGGACTTAACAAGCTGCTGCCCATTCTTTCCCCAAATTCAAAATTATAACTGCTCCTTGTGGGAGCTGCTGCAGATACTTCTGTATGTCCATCTAAAAGAGCGAGGAGCACTAAAGGCAGAAAAATCACATATTCCTGTTGCAGGTAAAGGAACATGAAACCCAGATTTTTTCTTTTATGATTCAGATAGAACATGCAATTTTTAACACCTTTCCAATTTACTTCTGTTATCTAATTTGCTTTATTCTCTTGCTATCCTTTGTTACAAATAATACACAGACAGGAGCAGAAAAGCACAACTGGGAGCTAGCTGCTGATTGGTGGCTGCACATACAGGTATATACCTCATGTCATTGGCTTACCTAATGTGTTCAACTAGCTCTCAGTAGTGCATTGCGTAACAAAGGATATGAAGAGAACAAAGCAAATTTGATAATAGAAGTAAATTGGAAAGTCGCTTAAAGTGCTACGCTCTATCTCTCTCTCTAACACCCACATAAAAGCTTCACTGGCTACACTTAGGGCCTGATGATCAAAACTTTGCTGGGCAAGACGTGAAAAATAACCTTGAAGCTCGTAGGGGCAGCCATAATGGAATTATCTAAAATAAGAGGCTGTCCATGAGAGTGGCGAGATGTCTGCCATAGAAAATAATGGAGATTTCTGCAAAGGGGAAACTTCGCCAGGGAGAGCAAAAGTAGCAAGGAGCAAGGGTTCACTGTAAAAATGAAATCCTGCAGCTAATGCAGATCAGATTGTTCTGCTTTTAGTTTATAGTACCTGTCAATCACCAATATTTTCATATACAGTACTTATATACTTGTGCTTTTAGTGTATAGTACCTGTCAATCACCTCTATTTTAATATACGTATATACTTGTGCTTTTAGTGTATAGTACCTGTCAATCACCTCTATTTTCATATACTTATATACTTGTGCTTTTAGTGTATAGTACCTGTCAATCACCTATATTTTCATATACTTATATACTTGTGCTTTTAGTGTATAGTACCTGTCAATCACCTCTATTTTCATATACTTATATACTTGTGCTTTTAGTGTATAGTACCTGTCAATCACCTCTATTTTCATATACTTATATACTTGTGCTTTTAGTGTATAGTACCTGTCAATCACCTCTATTTTCATATACTTATATACTTGTGATTTTAGTGTATAGTACCTGTCAATCACCTATATTTTCATATACTTATATACTTGTGCTTTTAGTGTATAGTACCTGTCAATCACCTCTATTTTCATATACTTATATACTTGTGCTTTTAGTGTATAGTACCTGTCAATCACCTCTATTTTCATATACTTATATACTTGTGCTTTTAGTGTATAGTACCTGTCAATCACCTCTGTTTTCATATACTTATATACTTGTGCTTTTCTTTCTTTTCTTTGTCATTTTTATTACAGGTGGATGAATAAACCATGGTAAATAAGTAATCAACAAATACAGCAAAGCAGCTATTACAGGGTGTATACAATATGAATCACATCTGTCAGAAGGCTAATCATCACCACCAGTTCCCTGGTCCGAGAGCAGAACAGAGTGATTTATTCAAAGCAGTTTGTAAAGTGAATATTCATAGTCAAATTTGATGACTTTCAATTATTATAAAGGTGTCCGACTGACATTTAAAGGGACAGTCTAGTTAAAGATTAAACTTTCATTATTCAGATAGGACATGTAATTCTAAACAACTTTTCAATTTACTTTTATCATCAAATGTGTTTTGTTCTCTTGGTATTCTTAGTTGAAAGCTAAACCTTGGTAGGCTCATATGCTAATTCCTAAGCCCTTGAAGGCTGCCTCTTATCTGAATTATTTTGTATTTGCTTTTCACAACAGGGGAGTGCTAGTTCATGTGAGCCATATATATATAACATTGTGCTCATGCTCGGGGAGTTATTTAAGAGTTAGCACAACACAGCACTAATTGGCGGCTAAAATGCAAGTCAATAGATAATAAATAAAATGTGATCGGGGGCTGTCAGAAGATTCTGAGATACAAGGTAATCACAGAGGTAAAAAGTATATTAATATAACTGTGTTGTTTGTGCAAAACTGGGGGATGGGTAATAAAGGGATTATCTATCTTTTAAAACAATAACAATTATGGGAGAAAATGTTTAGATAATTTCACGCCAGACCTGGAGGAGAAATTTCAGCTATGCCCATGGAATATCCTTCCACTATCAGAGAAGGGAAAACTAATTTAATAATTAGGAAAATAAAATGTTTTAAATTTCATATTATAAATACGAATTTCACAGCATTTTTGCAGGTGCAGTGAGATTTTATTATGTACGGGACACCTTTTTTCCTATACAATTTCAATAGAAATTCAGATTTTTCCAAGAAATACGATTTTTGCGGAACAGTTTTGTTTGGATTTTTAATGTGATTAAACAATACCATTTTTTACTGTGTATTTTTATTTCAATATTTCATTTATTTAGTTTACATGTTTTTACAATTTTGTTTTGTGAGCCCTATTGTAATGAATGGACCGACTTCACATATGTAAAAGCAGGGAACACCCCCTTGTGAGACACGATGTTCTAAAGATAAAAACTGCCTTTAGAGAATAAGGACGGGGGCTTCATAGTATTCTATAGTAGTTCTTAGAATCTCTTTAGAGCTAAGAATTATTGTTGTTACCAACGTTCAGGTGTAGCAGAAGTTGTATATTATAAGCTCAGTTGCTCCTCCACAGATGTGACCATCAGATGCTGATTAAGTAATAAGCAACATATAACCCTGTGGATATTATTAAAGCTACTGGTAAGCTGTGCTTTAAAGGGACATTCCATTCAAAACTGAAATGTGCATAGATACGTAATATTGTTTAATAGAAACATATTTGCAATATACAGTGCATATATTGTCAAAAATGCTTCTAGTAAAAGTTATCACTGTTTTAGTATTAACATTTTTCTCTGCACATGCATGTGATGCATAGCTAAATATTCTCAGTGCACCAGCACTTTAAATACTGCAGCTGCTCAGAACACCAGTAGAGCTTGTTTCATGTCAGCAATTAACAAATGGAGTCATTACCAGATGGTACAAGCACCTTAGGCTCTCTGCACAAGTGCTGTGTTTAAAATGCTGGTACACGTGCATACTTAAATACATTTTTGAAACTGCTTTTATTAGAAGCATGTATGTATGTTACAAAAATGCTTCTATTCAAAACTGAAATGGATCCATGTGGAATCTAATTTTGGCTGCAATGTCCCTTTAAGCTTGCCAATATCTTGGCTCTTGTGGGTATCATTTTTACGTACCAGTTTTCAATTCCATTACTGTGCTGATGCATGTTCTGTTCCATTCCCGTTTCATGTGTCAATGCAAGGAAATAGGAACGGTACACTTTGAAATTTCACTTATTGCCTTTCTTCTCTGGGACTATATGAGTGCATATTGAACATTTTATCACCAATTTTAGTTATAGCGTTTTACTATATGATTTGTGCTCCCTGTGTGTGTCTTGCCTTATACTGTAATATCTTCAATTTCTTAGAAATGGTAAGAAAGTCTCAGTGGGCAACAAATCTTTCATTGTAAAATTTCCAGTTAATGAATCTCATGAGGCTCCTTTTGAAGACCTTAAAGAATTCAGTTGTAGCTTACAGTCTCAAGTGAGCTTTAATGAATTAATACAGGTCATTGTAAGGAGCTTGCAGTTTCAGAAATGGCTGAGCTAAGATTACCCAAATTATAGGCAATATTAGGATGAATACCATTATATAAAAATAAATAATGGGGTATATTTTTTTTGTATAGGTTGAGAGGCAGATAAATTATTGGTTTGCAGACTGGGAGTTAGGGCATATTAATCAATTACACTTGGACGACAGATTAATTCAATTTCTGTACACAGATTAATTTAGTGTTCTGATTAATACTTTTCTATGGTGTTGGCAGATTAATTAATTTTGTAGAAAATTATTAATTTATGTGTAGGGTGACAGATTAATACATGTAAATATGGAACAGATGTACATATATACATAGAGATAAATATAGTTTGAAAATGTATAAATGTTTTACATTTTAATTAGTTTATGATACATTAAAACATGTTGCAAATTAATGAAAATAAGAAACTGAAGGGAAGGTGAAAGGGTTAAATCCCAGTAATTTTGAAGACTCTAATAAATAGTATTAACCCCTAATCTGCCCTCCCTAACATCACCGACACCTAACTTCAATTATTAACCCCTAATCTGCCGTCCGGACCTCGCCGCTACTCTAATAAATGTATTAACCCCTAAAGCTAAGTCTAACCCTAACACCCCCCTAAGTTAAATATAATTTAAATCTAACAAAATAAATTAAATCTTATTAAAGGGACGTCATCCAAGATGGCGTCCCTCGAATTCCGATTGGCTGATAGGATTCTGTCAGCCAATCGGAATTAAGGTAGGAAAATTCTGATTGGCGGATGGAATCAGCCAATCAGATTCAAGTTCAATCCGATTGGCTGATCCAATCAGCCAATCAGATTGAGCTCGCATTCTATTGGCTGTTCCAATCAGCCAATAGAATGCGAGCTCAATCTGATTGGCTGATTGGATCAGCAAATCGGATTGAACTTGAATCTGATTGGCTGATTCCATCAGCCAATCAGAATTTTCCTACCTTAATTCCGATTCGCTGATAGAATCCTATCAGCCAATCGGAATTCGAGGGACCCCATCTTGGATGACGTCCCTTAAAGGAACCGTCATTCGTCGGGAAGTCGTCGGCCAGGATGGATGTTCCAAGTCGGCGGGATGAAGATGGAGCCAGAAGAAAGAAGATTGAAGATGCCGCTTGATAGAATACTTCAGCCGGATGATGGACCTCTTCAGCCCCCGCTTGGATCAAGACTTCAGCCGGATGATGGACCTCTTCAGCACCGCTTGGATCAAGACTTCAGCCGGATGATGGACCTCTTCAGCCCCCGCTTGGGCTTGGATGAAGACTTCGGAGCCTCTTCTGGACGGATCGGTGATACCCGGCGTGGTGAAGACAAGGTAGGGAGATCTTCAGGGGCTTAGTGTTAGGTTTATTTAAGGGGGGTTTGGGTTAGATTAGGGGTATGTGGGTGGTGGGTTGTAATGTTGGGGGGGTATTGTATGTTTTTTTTTACAGGCAAAAGAGCTGTTTTCTTTGGGGCATGCCCCGTAAAAGGCCCTTTTAAGGGCTGGTAAGGTAAAAGAGCTTTTCAATTTTTATTTTAGAATAGGGAAGGGCATTTTTTTATTTTGGGGGGCTTTGTTATTTTATTAGGGGGCTTAGAGTAGGTGTAATTAGCTTAAAATTGTTGTAATATTTTTATAATGTTTGTAAATTATTTTTTTATTTTTTGTAACTTAGTTCTTTTTTTATTTTTTGTACTTTAGTTAGTTTATTTAATTGTATTTATTTGTAGGTATTTGTATGTAATTTATTTATTGATAGTGTAGTGTTAGGTTTAATTGTAACTTAGGTTAGGATTTATTTTACATGTAATTTTGTAATTATTTTAACTAGGTAGCTATTAAATAGTTATTAACTATTTAATAGCTATTGTACCTGGTTAAAATAAATACAAAGTTGCCTGTAAAATAAATATTAATCCTAAAATAGCTACAATATAATTATTATTTATATTGTAGCTATATTAGGGTTTATTTTACAGGTAAGTATTTAGCTTTAAATAGGAATCATTTATTTAATAAGATTTAATTTATTTCGTTAGATTTAAATTATATTTAACTTAGGGGGGTGTTAGGGTTAGGGTTAGACTTAGCTTTAGGGGTTAATACATTTATTAGAGTAGCGGCGAGGTCCGGTCAGCAGATTAGGGGTTAATAATTGAAGTTAGGTGTCGGCGATGTTAGTGAGGGCAGATTAGGGGTTAATACTATTTATTATAGGATTTTTGAGGTGGGAGTGAGGCGGATTAGGGGTTAATAACTTTATTATAGTAGCGGTGAGGTCCGGTCGGCAGATTAGGGGTTAATAATTGTAGGTAGGTGGCGGCGACGTTGGGGGCGGCAGATTAGGGGTTAATAAATATAATATAGGGGTAGGCGGTGTTAGGGGCAGCAGATTAGGGGTACATAGGTATAATGTAGGTTGCAGCGGTGTGCGGTCGGCAGATTAGGGGTTAACATTTTTTATTAGAGTGGCAGCGATGTGGGGGGGCCTCAATTTAGGGGTACATAGGTAGTTTATGGGTGTTAGTGTACTTTAGAGCACAGTAGTTAAGAGCTTTATGAACTGGCGTTAGCCCAGAAAGCTCTTAACTCCTGACTTTTTGCTGCGGCTGGAGTTTTGTCTTTAGAGCTCTAACGCTCACTTCAGCCAAGACTCTAAATTCCGGCGTTAGAAAGATCCCATTGAAAAGATAGGATTACTTACACGACTCTAAATACCAGCGGTAGCCCAAAACCAGCGTTAGGAGCCCCTAACGCTGGTTTTGACGGCTAACACAAAACTCTAAATCTAGGCGTAGATTTTTCTTTGCATACATGTTTTGTAGAGGATCCATTTATACAGCCCATCTGGGAGTGTTTTTCTAACAATGTATAGTTTTTCTTATTTTTTTAATAACACTGTGCTGATTTTCAGACTCCCAACCAAGCCCCAACGTGTCAGATGTAGCGCCAGGTTCACCAACATACTGCTTATAGCACAGATTAAACTCCAGCAAATAAACTACAAATTCTGTCCTGCAGTTAACATAAAACTCAATATTAAAGTATGGACCACTAAAAGTGATACCGACATCAATAACTTTACACCTTCCCTTTATATTCCATTTCCTACACAGCCAACTTCTGTTTAATACTTATTCACAGAGAAACCAATGTGTAAATAAATTACAAGCTAATGTAGCAGCAGATATGTATAATACATTTACAATTAGACACGTGTGGGAAAAAAACTCATAACCTATATATATATTACATATATTGTTGAATCGTTATGAATATTCTGTTGAAAATATTATTTTCCTTTAAGATCCAGCAATTCCTACCCTTACTTTTAACTCATGGTGAATTTTAATCCCCACCATTGGCATCCTAAAAGTGCTAGTCTTATTAACTCCAATAAATAAACCAAATAATTTATCATTTCCCCAGAAAATATCAAAGTTACATTATTAGTAAATACATAGTAAATGAATTAAAGAACATGCATAAGGGTGGTGGAGCTAACACCACATCAAATGCACAAAAGAGGGGGAATATTGCCACATTATTGTTCCACTTGAGATATATATATATATATATATATATATATATATATATATATATATATATATATATATATATATATATATATATATATATATATATGTTTTAAAATGTAATAATAATTGTGCCTAAGCAAAAACTCAATCCCCTCCCATAAGAAGATTAAAAAAACCTGTATTTCCATAAAGAAAAAATAAAGTGGTCATAATATACAGAAATATAAGGAAATTGCATTAAGTAAAAAACAATATTCATTAATGTCATAGAACTTTATCAGGGATTCAGTTTATTCCTCTATTAATAATTCATGGAGGATACATTTATCTGTTTCACAAAGCTCAAATGCAAAAACCAAACAAGAATGAATGGCTGCACTCAAAACACTGAACAGTTAAAAATAAGACATTATTCTTCCACTTCTTGAGTGCATACAGAAATGTTTCCAAAACCCAGGGATGCTTCTGGATCCTTATTTAAAGCAATATGGTACTAATCAGAAGTTATTCAGTGACATAAACAATTTACCTTTACATAAAATAAACAAACAAGGATAAATAAAACAACAATATAAAAATGGAAGTATTGGTTTTCTGCAGTTATTTTGATGAATGCATCTACTGTAGATGTTTTAAATATATAATTTATCATATTTTGAGGTAAGAAATCCCTCTTTTCTTCATTTATAGTGGAAACTAAATCTCTCTCTAAAAAAAAATCCAGATCAGTACTAGTGTTAACTTCCCTCATGCGTTTTTGCTGTAAATAATGGAGAAATTGCACTTGCCGCTGTATTAAGGGGCAAAAAAATATTGTATTGACAGAAGAATAAATCTCTTGCTCTAAATTAAACATGGCAGATACTTTTGGAAAGCATTTTAACAATTGTTTTGGTATCCCCTTATCCAAGAAATGCTAAATAAAGATCCCCTATATTGAGGACCTGAAGTTCTGAAACAATGCAAAAGTAATGGTCAATTGACTAAAGACTCAAAAGCAAGAAGAGTAAAAAGCCATAAGGAAGTTATTAAAAAAAAAAAACTATTAGGCTCATCTGTCAAGTATTGATTCAAAATAATAGTGTGGCCGCTAGACCTATCTGTCCAGCCTTGAGTATGGGCATGAATGGGTTATACATATACCTCTACAAGGGCTTAAAAGAACACCAAATTAAACCACCCCATGTTAACTCTACTGCCACCACCCAAAACTTAAGATATGGGTGTCTTGGGGAACCCAAAGTATACTCTAGTAATACTCAGGGAAAAAAAACTAATTAAAATAATTACCAGTAACCAGTAAGGTGATTACAACCTTGTCTCTAAGGGTTTGTGAATCCAGAAACTAGAGCCCAAAGGCAGAATTAGGATATTAATATTTTAATGACAAAACAATGTAACACATGGCCATTTTACATAAAACAAAATGACACACAAAAAACAGAATAGATACAAAATACTGTACTTGAAAATAAAATGGGACTTAAACCAAAACACAAACCTACACTTACACACATATCAATAAGCTTCCAGAACGTCTCTTCAGATGTTGTTGAAATAGAAATCCCAGTCAGGGGTGGTTGTTTTGATTAATGAAGACTAGAAACAGTCATAATGCTACACAGAAGGAAAGACAATTCAGGTTAACAGTGGCAATGCTAAGACACCATGCCAACTTTGTTGTGTGACTATTTCAGGTATCAACTACACCTCATGAGTGTATCATGACAAATTGTAATGAAATTTGAATTTTCAGCCCATTTCATTTAAGAAATGGTTTAAAAATCTAGAAGGCATGCTTTATAGGCACTTGATTTTTAGTATCATGTTAGAATTAAAAAAATATATGAACATATTGTGGATGTGGTTGGAGGTGCTGGCTATGCAGGTTGAGAGCAAAAAGCTCTCTGGGGTGGATGGGGGTAGTTAGATACCTGTGTAGATTTTAATGTCCGTGCATGGGATTGAACCTGGGACCTCAGTTGCTGGTTCTTTGTGCTGCTACCTGCACTGGCTGGCTCTCTGGCTGCACCTGCTTTCCAGCTGCAGGTAGCTTATCAATCAGCACTGCTATTTAAGACAACTTCACAGACCACTCCCTGCCCTGACATTGGGATTTAATCTGTTGTGCCTCTGATCTGTGCCTGTATACAAGATATTCTGATGTATCTTCTGGCTTCTATATCTGACTTCTTCTTTGGATCTCCCCTGTGTTTAGATGAAAGATAAGACAGCTTCTCTGGTAAACTGAACTTGGCTTGTTTTCTGAATACTCATTCGGATACTCCCTGTGTTTGGTAACTGATTGGACTGTTTTCTAGTATCTGACCACCAGGTTGTCTTCAGACTATTCTCTTGTTATCTGGCAGTCTCTGCTAACAGAATATCTCGCACCTGTGCCAAAGCTCTGCAGAGGGTGCCTGCCAAGCACCAGTATTCTGTTTGAGTACCCTAGCCCTGCAGAGAGCATCTGCAAAGTACTGGAATCCTACTGATCAACCACAACATTAAAACCTCCTGCCTAATATCATGTAGGTCCCCCTCGTGTTTCCAAAACAGCTCTGATGTGTCACTGCATGGACTTTACAAGACCTCTGAACATGTCCTGTGGTATCTGACACCAAGACATAGCAGCAGATACTTTAAGTCTGGCAAGGTGGTGAGCTGAGCCTGTCAGCTACTGATTCCAGTATGTTACATTTGAAACAACAACACTCCACCTAACACTGAAAAAACACGTGCTCGGACAGGAAAGTGGTTTGTTGTTTATTACAACTTTATTGTTTATTACCCCTTTGACTTACTTTCTATATTCTGCTTTGTGTAAAGTAAATATATACTTGACCAACTTATGGGAAATAGAAATAGCACTAACTTTGATAATGTGACTTTGCTTAGCAGATAAGTAATTTATTGAGCCATAACAAGATAATCTCTAATATAGGATCTAACAGTCTCTATGAGTACACAAATGTGATAGATGTCAAGAGGGTCAAGAAACATATGGACATTTCTCTGAGCTTTCTAGTAGGGAGATATATACACTGATCAGCCACAACATTAAAACCAACTGGCACCAAGACATTAGCAGCAGATTATTTAAGTCTTGCAAGTTGCGATGTGGGGCCTCCATGGGTTGTATTTGTTGTTCCAGCACATCCCACAGATGCTCAATTGGATTGATATCTGGGGAAATTAGAGGCAAAGGCAACACATTGAACTCTTTGTCATGTTCATCAAACCATTCCTGAACAATTTTGCAGTGTGGCAGGGTGCATTATCCTGCTGAAAGAGGCTACTGCCATAAGGGAACACCATTGCCATGGAGGGGTGTATGTGGTCTGCAATAATCTCTAGGTAGGTGGTATGTGTCAAAATAATATACACATAAATGCCAGGACTCAAGGTTTCCCAGCAGAATATTGCCCAGAGCATAACACTGCTTCCGCCGGCCTGCCTTCTTCCCATAGTGCATCCTGATGCTATCTCTTCCCCAGGTAAACCACGCACAATCTAAAAGGAAAGCGTGATTCATTAGACCAGGCAACCTTCTTCCATTGCTCCATGGTCCAGTTATATATAGATTTATACACTGTAAAAGGGACACCGACTTGAACAAAAAACAAAACTGCGCTAGAATATTTAGCATGACTTCACAAAATACATCAAAAACACATTAAAATAAAGTATTACTCATATACACATTTTTTAATAAATACATATAATTTTAATATTGTTAAAAATGGTTTTAGAAAGGTTAAAATGGTATGTGGTAAAAAAGGAAATTTATGCTTACCTGATAAATTTCTTTCTTTTACGATATGAGGAGTCCACGGATTTCATCCTTACTTATGGGATATCGCCTCCTGGTCAGCAGGAGGAGGCAGAGAGCTCCACAGCAGAGCTGCATAAATAGCTCCTCCCTTCCCCCCCGACCCAGTCATTCGACCAAAGTTAAGAAGAGAAAGGAAAAGCCAAGGAGCAGAGGTGACTGAAGTTTAACAAAAATAAAAACCTGTCTTTAGAAAAACGACAGGGTGGGCCGTGGACTCATCATATCGTAAAATAAATAAATTTATCAGGCAAGCATAAATTTCCTTTTCTTTTACAATATATGACGAGTCCATGGATTTCATCCTTACTTATGGGATACAATACCAAAGCTATAGGACACGGATGAAAGGGAGGGACAAGACAGGAACCTAAACGGAAGGCACCACTGCTTGAAGAACCTTTCTCCCAAAAACAGCCTCAGACGAGGCAAAAGTATCAAATTTGTAAAATTTGGAAAAAGTTTGAAGAGACGACCAAGTTGCAGCCTTGCAAATCTGTTCAACAGAAGCATCATTTTTAAATGCCCATGAGGAAGCCACAGCCCTAGTAGAATGAGCCATAATACGTTCTGGAGGCTGCTGCCCAGCAGTCTCATATGAAACACGGATGATACTCTTCAGCCAAAAAGAAAGAGAGGTAGCCGTAGCTTTCTGACCCCTAAATTTTTCCAGCAAAAACAACAAATAATGAAGATGTTTGACGAAAATCCTTAGTCGTCTGCAAGTAGAACTTCAAGGCACGGACTACGTCCAGATTATGTAACAGATGCTCCATCTTAGAAGAAGGGTTAGGACACAAGGAAGGAACAACAATTTCCTGATTAATATTCTTGTTAGAAACAACCTTAGGAAGAAAAACAGGTTCGGTACAAAACAACACCTTATCAGAATGGAAAATAACATAAGGAGAATCACATTGTAAAGCCGAAAGCTCAGAAACTCTGCGAGCAGAAGAAATAGCAACCAAAAATAAAACTTTCCAAGATAATAACTTAATATCTAAGGAATGCATGGGTTCAAACGGAACCCCTTGAAGAACATTAAGAACTAAATTCAAACTCCAAGGAGGAGCAATTGGTCTAAACACAGGCCGGATTCTAGTCAGGGCCTGACAAAAAGATTGAACATCTGGAACATCTGCCGGACGCTTGTGTAACGAAATAGACAACCCTTTCTCCAATCCTTCTTGGTGAAAAGATAAAATCCTGAGAATCCTAAACCTACTTCATGAGTAGCCCTTGGATTCGCACCAATAAAGATATTTACCCCCGCTTAGATAAAATCAAGCGTTCAATCTCCAAGCAGTCAGCTGCAGAGAAATTAGATTCGGATGATGGAAGGGTCCCTGAATGAGAAGGTCCTGCCTCAATGGAAGCTTCCACGGCGGCAGAGAGGACATGTCCACTAGATTGGCATACCAAGTCCTGCGAGGCAACGTAGGAGTGATTAGAATCACCAAAGCCCTCTCCTGTTTGATCCGTGCAATCACCCGGGGAAGGAGAGCAAATGGTAGAAACACATAAGCTAAGTTGAATGACCAAGGCACTGCCAAGGCATCGATCAGTTCAGCCTGAGGATCCCTGGACCTGGATCCGTATCTCGGGAGCTTGGCATTCTGACGAGACGCTATCAGATCCGATTCCGGTCTGCCCCATCTGAGAATCAGGGTGGCAAAGACTTCCGGATGGAGTTCCCATTCCCCCAGATGAAACGTCTGTCTGCTCAAAAAATCCGCCTCCCAGTTGTCCACTCCTGGGATGTAGATTGCTGACAGATAACAAGAGTGAGCCTCAGCCCACCGAATTATCTTGGATACTTCTGTCATCGCTAAGGAACTCCTTGTTCCTCCCTGATGATTGATGTAAGCCACAGTTGTGATGTTGTCCGACTGAAATCGGATGAATTTGGCCGAAGCCAACTGAGGCCAAGTCTGAAGCGTATTGAATATTGCTCTCAATTCCAGAATATTGATTGGAAGTAGAGACTCCGACCGAGTCCACACACCCTGAGCCTTCAGGGAATTCCAGACTGCACCCCATCCTAGTAGACTGGAGTCCGTTGTCACTATCACCCATGAAGGTCTGCAGAAGCACGTCCCTTGGGACAGATGATCCAGCGACAACCACCAATGAAGAGAGTCTCTTGTCTCCTGATCCAGATCTATCTAAGGAGACAAATTTGCATAATCTCCATTTCACTGTCTGAGCATGCTCAGTTGTAAAGGCCTGAGATGAAAACGAGCAAACGGAATGATGTCCATTGCTGCCACCATCAATCCAATTACCTCCATGCACTGAGCCACTGATGGCTGAGGATTGGACTGAAGGGCTCAGCATGTATTCAGAATCTTTAACTTTCTGACTTCCGTCAAGAAGAGTTTCATGGATATAGAGTCTATTAGAGTTCCCAGGAAAGAAACCCTTGTCTGTGGAATTAGTGAACTCTTTTCTAGATTCACCTTCCACCCGTGAGTCCTTAGAAAGGACAGAACCATGTTGGTATGAGACTTTGTCAGTTGATAAGATGCAGCATGGATCAGAATATCGTCCAGATAAGGCGCCACTGCAATGCCCCGCGGCCTGAGAACCACCAGCAGAGACCCTAGAACCTTCGTGAAGATCCTGGGTGCTGTGGCCAGCCCGAAAGGAAGAGCCATGAACTGAAAATGTTTGTCCAGGAAGGCAAACCTTAGGAACTGGTGAAGATCTTTGTGGATAGGAATATGAAGATATGCATCCTTTAATATATTGACCCTCCTGGATCAATGGAAGAATTGTCTGAATAGTCTCCATCTTGAAGGATGGAACTCTGAGAAACTTGTTTAGACTCTTGAGGTCTAAAATGGGTCGGAATGTTCTCTCTTTTTTGGGAACCACGAAAAGGTTTGAGTAAAACCCCTGCCCCTGTTCCTGTTTTGGGACGGGACAAATTACTCCCATAGTGGAGAGGTCTTTTACACAATGTAAGAATGCCTCTCTTTTTATCTGGTCTACAGACAATCATGAAAGAAGAAACTTTTCCCTTGGTAAGGAATTTTTGAACTCCAACTGATACCCTTGAGACACAATTTCTAGTGTCCAGAAATCCTGAACATCTCTCATCCAAGCTTGGACAAAGAGAGAAAGTCTGCCCCCTACTAGATCCGGTCCCGGATCGGGGGCCGCCCCTTCATGCTGTCTTGGTAGCAGCGGCAGGCTTCTTGGGTTGTTTACCCTTATTCCAACCCTGGTTAGGTTTCCAGGTGGCATTGGTTTGAGAATAATTCCCTTCCTGATTAACGGAAGAGGGGGTTCCCTTGAAGTTACGAAAGGAACAAAAATTACTCTGTCGTCCCCTTTGTTTAGCTGTTTTGTCCTGATGACCCTTACCTCCCGTAATGTCAGAAATTATCTCCTTCAAGTCAGGCCCGAACAGGGTCTTACCCTTGAAAGGAATTGCCAAGTGCTTTGATTTAGAGGACACATCCGCAGACCAAGATTTTAACCATAAGGCTCTGCGCGCTAAAATGGAAAATCCTGAATTCTTAGCCGCCAATTTGGCGATTTGAAAGGCGGCATCCGTAATAAAGGAATTAGCCAGCTTAAGGGCCTTAATTCTATCCATTATCTCTTCCAAAGGAGTCTTAATCTCAAGGGACTCTTCTAGAGCATCAAACCAAAAGTCAGCCGCAGTTGTGACTGTTACAATGCAGGCCGTTGGTTGAAACAGAAACCGTTGATGAATATATAGCTTTTTTAGAAGATCCTCCAACTTTTTATCCATAGGGTTCTTGAGAGCACAACTGTCCTCAATAGGGATAGTCGTACGCTTAGCCAGGGTAGATCTAGCTCCCTCCACCTTAGGGACCGTCTGCCAAGAGTCCCGAATGGTGTCAGCTATAGGATACATTTTCCTAAAAATAGGGGAAGGGGAGAATGGGATACCCGGTCTCTCCCATTCCCTTGTAATAATTTCCGAAATTCTCTTAGTGACCGGAAGCACATCAGAATAAGAAGGGACCTCTAAGTATTTGTCCATCTTACTCAATTTCTCTGGTGGGACCACAATAGAGTCAGAGTCGTCCAAAACCTCTCGTAGCAAAAGGCGGAGGTGTTCAAGTTTAAATCTAAAGGACATGAAGTCCGAATCTGTCTGGGGTAATGCACTTCCTGAGTCAGACAGTTCCCCTCAGACAGAGCCTCCCTACCTCCCAATTCAGAGCCCTGGGAAGGTACATCGGAGATAGCCATTAAAGCATCAGATGTTGCAGGGACCACGTGGGCCTCTGTCTTGCTGCGTTTGCCTTGTAACAGTGGCAACTTCTGTGAGGGTGGATGACATATCTGCAGCCATATCCTGCAGAGTAAATGAAGCAGATGCCAATGAAGAACATGGCGTCCCCTGTGCGGTCGTTAAAGGCTGTGACGCTTGGGGAGAAAGATGCGGCATACCCTGAATTTCATCAGTCTGAGGACATTCATTAGATATATCTTTATTAAAAAAAATTTGTTCTTTACACTGTAAAGCCCTTTCAATACATGAGGGACAAAGTGTAACCAGGGGTTCTACAATGGCATCTAAACACATAGGACATGTAGTGTGTTCAAGATCATCCATGTTAACAGAAATGAAAAGTTACCTTGATCGTGTCTTTAACAATAAGAAGTTAAACGTATAGCTAATAAAAACGTGTGCACTGTATCTTTAAGAAACAAACTGTCCCAGCTTTAGCTTAGCATTTGACTTAAACAAAAATACCAAAATACCCATTGAGTATAATTTTTATCCCAAATTTTCCACAGATACACAAATTTAACAGTCACCTCGCCGCAGCTCTGCTGTGGCTCCTACCTGACTCCACTGACCAAGAATTCTCCGCTAAAACGGCGTGCCTAAGGTCGCTTGTCTATACTAACACAAGCGGACTTAGGAGCCGTAAAGAAAGCTGTCCGTCTCAGTAAAACTAACTGCGCGGCTTAAGGCGTGAAAATTAGCCTGCCCTTCGTTGGAGTACACAACATACCCCGGGAAAAACAACTGAGTACCACCATATACCAGAGCCAGATAGAGAGTTATTTTATCTCCCAGCGTCAGCTTCATATTCACAAGGTCCCCCTGTAAGCATAGGACATGTAGTGAACTATGCACTTAACATAACCAGTGACTCGTCCGTTGCGTCAGCAATTGTGTATAACGCAGCTCCCAGCGCATCTAAGTCTATTTGTTCCTGCCAGATGAGTTGGGAAAAGTTTAACATGTTGGGATCCCCATTTACAATAAAAAGACAGCCCCCACATGCTACCAAGGGAAGCCCTTACCCGAGCCCCTCACAGAATAAAAAGGCATAGTACATTCGGTTTTGGGATATGTTGCAGCGCCCCAGAGAACAAAGGACTGCACTTATCTCCATGCTGAGGAACAGCATGAAAGTCTTACAGTGTCACGAGGTCCACTCTTCCTCCTGAGGTCCTGTAAGGTAGAAGGGTCTTAGTCAGTATTCTATGACCACACACAGAGAAGCAGCATAGGTGTGGGAGGTGCAGTGAAACTAAAAATCCACTAGTTCCCATAACCTGACAGGCTATTTCCAGATGCTTCTCTGTAGAAAAATAGTACCCTCGGCACCATTTAAAATAAAAAACTCTTGATTGAAGAATTCAAACTAACACCTCACTTTACCTCACTCCTATCACTAAAACAGGCAAAGAGAATGACTGGGTTGGGGGGGAAGGGAGGAGCTATTTATGCAGCTCTGCTGTGGAGCTCTTTGTCTCTTTCTGCTGACCAGGAGGCGATATCCCATAAGTAAGGATGAAATCCGTGGACTCGTCATATCTTGTAAAAGAAATGTGTGGTGTGTATGTATATTTGCATACATGTGTGTTTATGTGTTTATATGTATGCGCACACATACATTCATACGTATATACACATATACACACACATATATATAAATATATATATATATATACACACACATATACATTTTTGACGCCCTTCTAGTCAAATACCTTTAAACCCTTAAGGACCATGGACGTACAAGGTACGTCCTACGAAAACTCAGGGGTTTCAATCGGTGGAAGCGATTGCATCATGCAATACCCTTTTTTTAACAACTGATCCAGAGAGAGCCACTCTGAGGCCCTCTCTGCATCGGCCAGTGATGGTGCCGATCATTGGTGGGTGGGAGCCATTTCAGGGAGGCTGGTGGGCGGCCCATCGCTGGAGGATATCCGGTGCAGTGGGAAGAGGGGGGCGGGATTGTACACAGGGGCGCCAGGAGCGCGCACGGGCCGGGAGCGGATGGGACCGCTATACTATGGAACTTAAAGTGTAAAGGGAAGGAGGAAGGAGGAGGGGATAAATGTTGTCCAAGGGATCTGGGAGGGGGTGGGGGGTAGGTTATTGAAGGGGGCAGCTGCACTACAGAAAAATTGGGTTTTTAATAAAAAAAGCAAATTTTATGGCAAACTGGGTATTGACAGCTGCCAATACCGAAGATGGCCACAAATAGGTAGAGGGGCAGGTTAGAGAGCTGTTTGGGGGTATCAGGGAAGTTGGGGGCTAAGGGGGGATCCTACACTGCAGAATATATATTTTAAAAAAATAATAATAAAAAACCCTAAAAAAAAAACTTTTATTTTAGTACTGGCAGACTTTCTGCCAGTACTTAAGATGGCGGGGACAATTGTGGGGTGGGGGAGGGAAGAAAGCTGTTTGAGAGGGGTCAGGGAGGGATCAGGGGTGGGGTGTGTCAGATGAGAGACTGATCTCTACACTAAAGCTAAAATTAACCCTACAAGCTTCCTACCAGCTACCTAATTAACCCCTTCACTGTTGGGCATAATACATGTGTGGTCCGCAACATTTAGCGGCCTTCTAATTACCAAAAAGCAATGCCAAAGCCATATATGTCTACTTTTTCTGAACAAATGGGATCCCAGAGAAGTATTTACAACCATTTGTGACATAATTGCACAAGCTGTTTGTAAATAATTTCAGTGAGAAACCTAGGGCGCGATCCGATATACGGCGCAGGTTTCGGCGCAAGCATGGAAACCTGCGCCTGTAGTTTCAGCTCGCAACTCGAGCTATCACATATACGGAGCCGTCAGATGCTAAAGTGCCGTAAGTCTGACAAACTAGTGATGTCCAGAAATCTGCGTAAGTACAAATTTCTGGAGTCGACAGAGATTTACGGCACTTTAGAAACTGCCGCCGCCTACAAAAAACTGACTAAAATATAAAATCACCCGTAACTGTCTAACATGCCTCCCAAACATAGCCTAACACGTATACCCCTCAATCCGCAACCCCCCCTCTCACTCCAAACAATAAATATATTAACCCCTAAACCGCCGCCCCCGGACCCCGCCGCCAGCTACATTAACTATATTACCCCCTAATATGATCCCCCTACACCGCTGCCACCTATTTTAACTATATTACCCCCAAATGTGAGCCCCCTACCCCGCCGCCACCTACATTATATGTACTACCCCCCAATCTGACCCCCTTACACCGCCGCCACCTATATTAAAATTATTAACCCCTAATCTAATCCCCCTACACCACCGCCACCTATATTAAATGTCTAACCCCCTAATGTGAGCCCCCTACACCGCCGCCACCTACATTAAAATTATTAACCCCTAATGTAATCCCCCTACCCCGCTGCCACCTATTTTAAAACGATTAACCCCTAATCTAATCCCCCTACACCGCCGCCACCTATAAGATATGTATTACCCCCTAAAATACTAAAATGTCCCTACCCTAAACTAAATTACAAATAGTCCTGAAAAGGGCCTTTTGCGTGGCATTGCCCCAAAGTAACCAGCTCTATTACCAGCCCTTAAAAGGGCCTTTTGCGGGGCATTGCCCCAAAGTAACCAGCTCTATTACCAGCCCTTAAAAGGGCCTTTTGCGGGGCATTGCCCCAAAGTAACCAGCTCTATTACCAGCCCTTAAAAGGGCCTTTTGCGGGGCATTGTCACAAAGTAATCAGCTCTTTTACCTGTAATCTGACCCCCCTACACCGCCGCCACCTATATTAAATATATTAACCCCTAATCTAATCCCCCTACACCGTCGCCACCTATATTAAATATATTAACCCCTAAGGTAATCCCCCTACACCGCCGCCACCTATATTAAATATATTAACCCCTAATCTGACCCCCCTACACCGCCGCCACCTATATTAGCTATATTAACCCTATTTATATTAGGGTTAATATAGTTAATATAGTTATTATATTATATATATTCTATATATATCTAACCCTAACACCCCTAACTTAATTATTATTGCAATAAATCTAAATAATATTAATCTTATTAACTAAAATATTCCTATTTAAAACTAAATACTTACCTACAAAATAAACCTTAAGATAGCTACAATATAATTAATAATTATATTGTAGCTATTTTAGGGTTTATATTTATTTTACAGGTAACTTGATATTTATTTTAACTAGGTACAATAGCTATTAAATAACTATTTAATAGCTACCTAGTTAAAATAATTACCAATTTACATGTAAAATAAATCCTAACCTAAGTTACAATTACACCTACACTATCAATAAATTAATTAAATAAACTACAATTATCTAAACTAAAATATAATTAAATACACTAAACTAAATTACAAAAAAAAACATAATTTATGCTTACCTGATAAATTTATTTCTCTTGTGATGTATCGAGTCCACGGATTCATCCATACTTGTGGGATATTCTCCTTCCTAACAGGAAGTGGCAAAGAGAGCACCCACAGCAGAGCTGTCTATATAGCTCCTCCCTTAGCTCCGCCCCCCCCAGTCATTCGACCAAAGGCTAGGAAGAAAAAGGAGAAACTATAGGGTGCAGAGGTGACTGAAGATTTTTAAATAAAAATATACTGCCTGTCTTAAATAAACAGGGCGGGCCGTGGACTCGATACATCACAAGAGAAATAAATTTATCAGGTAAGCATAAATTATGTTTTCTCTTGTAAGATGTATCGAGTCCACGGATTCATCCATACTTGTGGGATACCAATACCAAAGCTTTAGGACACGGATGAAGGGAGGGACAAGACAGGTACCTTAAACGGAAGGCAACACTGCTTGTAGAACCTTTCTCCCAAAAATAGCCTCCGATGAAGCAAAAGTATCGAATTTGTAAAATTTGGAAAAAGTATGAAGTGAAGACCAAGTCGCCGCCTTACAAATCTGTTCAACAGAAGCCTCATTTTTAAAAGCCCATGTGGAAGCCACTGCTCTAGTAGAATGAGCAGTAATTCTTTCAGGAGGCTGCTGGCCAGCAGTCTCATAAGCCAAACGGATGATGCTTCTCAGCCAAAAGGAAAGAGAGGTAGCCATAGCCTTTTGACCTCTCCGTTTACCAGAATAGACAACAAACAATGAAGATGTTTGACGGAAATCTTTAGTTGCTTGTAAGTAGAACTTTAAAGCCACATCAAGATTGTGCAACAGACGTTCCTTCTTTGATGAAGGATTAGGACACAGTGAAGGAACAACAATCTCCTGATTGATATTCCTATTAGAAACCCAGGTTTGGTACGCAAAACCACCTTATCTACATGGAAAACAAGGTAAGGTGAATCACACTGCAAAGCAGATAACTCAGAAACTCATCGAGCCAAATAGATAGTTACTAAAAACAAAACTTTCCAAGATAGAAGCTTAATATCTATGGAATGCATAGGTTCAAACGGAACCCCTTGAAGAACTTTAAGAACTAAGTTTAGGCTCCATGGCGGAGCAACAGGTTTAAATACAGGCTTGATCCTGACCAAGGCCTGACTAAACGCTTGAACGTCTGGGACATCTGCCAGACGTTTGTGTACAAGAATAGACAAAGCAGATATTTGTCCATTTAAGGAACTATCTGATAATCCCTTCTCCAATCCTTCTTGGAGAAAAGACAATATTCTAGGAATCCTAATCTTACTCCATGAGTAACCCTTGGATTCACACCAATAACAATATTTGCACCAAATCTTATGATAGATTTTCCTGGTTACAGGCTTTCTAGCTTGAATCAAGGTATCAATGACCGACTCAGAGAAACCACGCTTTGATAGAATCAGGCGTTCAATCTCCAAGCAATCAGACGCAGAGAAATTAGATTTGGATGCGTGAAAGTACCTTGGATTAGAAGGTCCTGCCTCATTGGCAGAGTCCAAGGTGGAACCAATAACATGTCCACTAGGTCTGCATACCAAGTCCTGCGTGGCCACGCAGGCGCTATCAGAATCACCGAAGCTCTCTCCTGCTTGATTCTGGCAACCAGACGTGGGAGGAGAGGAAACAGTGGAAATACATAGGCCAGATTGATGGACCAGGGCACTTCTAGAGCATCTATCAGTACCGCCTGGGGAACCCGGGACCTGGACCCGTAACAAGGAAGTTTGACATTCTGATGGGACGCCATCAGATCCAATTCTGGTGTGCCCCATAGCTGAGTCAGCTGGGCAAATACCTCCGGATGGAGCTCCCACTCCTCCGGATGAAAAGTCTGATGACTTAGGAAATCTGCCTCCCAGTTCTCTACCCCTGGGATATGGATTGCTGAGAGATGGCAAGAGTGATCCTCCGCCCATCGGATTATTTTGGTTACCTCCATCATCGCTAGAGAACTCCGTGTTCCTCCATGATGATTGATATAAGCTACAGTCGTGATGTTGTCCAACTGAAATTTGATGAATTTAGCCGCAGCTAGCTGAGGCCACGCCTGAAGCGCATTGAATATTGCTCTCAGTTCTAGAATGTTTATCGGGAGTAGAGTTTCCTCCCAAGACCATAAGCCCTTCGAGACAGCACCCCAGCCTAGAAAGCTGGCATCTGTCGTTACTATGAGCCACTCTGGCCTAAGGAAACACATCCCCTGAGACAGGTGGTCCTGAGACAACCACCAGAGAAGAGAATCTCTGGTCTCCTGGTCCAGATGCAGTTGAGGAGATAAATCTGCATAATCCCCATTCCACTGCTTAAGCATGCATAGTTGCAGCGGTCTGAGGTGTAGGCGGGCAAAAGGAACTATGTCCATTGCCGGTACCATGAGTCCGATTACCTCCATACATTGAGCCACTGATGGCTGAGGAATGGAATGAAGAACTCGGCAAGTGGTTAAGAGTTTTGATTTTCTGACCTCCGTCAGAAATATTTTCATTTCTACCGAGTCTATCAGAGTCCATAGGAAGGAAACTCTTGTGAGAGGGGAGAGAGAACTCTTTTTTATGTTCACCTTCCACCCGTGAGATCTCAGAAAAGCCAACACAATGTCCGTGTGAGACTTGGCTAGCTGGAAAGTCGACGCTTGAATCAAGATGTCGTCTAGATAAGGCGCCACTGCTATGCCCCGCGATCTTAGAACCGCCAAAAGGGACCCTAGCACCTTTGTGAAAATTCTGGGAGCTGTGGCTAACCCAAAGGGAAGGGCCACGAACTGGTAATGCCTGTCCTGAAAGGCGAATCTGAGGAATTGATGATGATCTCTGTGAATAGGGATGTGTAGATACGCATCCTTTAAGTCTACGGTAGTCATATATTGACCCTCCTGGATCAACGGTATAGAATAGTCCGAATAGTCTCCATCTTGAATGATGGTACTCTGAGAATTTGTTTAGAATTTTGAGATCCAAGATTGGTCTGAAAGTTCCCTCTTTTTTGGGAACCACAAACAGGTTTGAGTAAAACCCTAACCCTTGTTCCGCCTTTGGAACTGGGTGGATTACTCCCATGGTATGTAGGTCTTCTACACAGTGTAAGAACACCTCTCTCTTTGTCTGGTTTGCAGACAATTGAGAAATGTGAGATCTCCCCCTTGGGGGGAGTCTTTGAAGTCCAGAAGATATCCCTGGGACACAATTTCTAAAGCCCAGGAATCGTGAATATCTCTTGCCCAAGCCTGAGCAAAGAGAGAGAGTCTGCCCCCTACTAGATCCGGTCCCGGATCGGGGGCTACCCCTTCATGCTGTCTTGGAGGCAGCTGCAGGCTTCTTGGCCTGTTTACCCTTGTTCCAAGCCTGAATAGGTCTCCAAACTGACTTGGATTGGACAAAATTCCCCTCTTGCTTTGCAGCAGGGGAAGCTGAAGCGGGACCAGTCTTGAAGTTCCGAAAGGAACGAAAATTATTTAGTTTGGTCCTCATTTTATTTGTTTTATCCTGAGGGAGGGCATGGCCTTTCCCTCCAGTGATGTCTGAAATAATCTCTTTCAGTTCAGGCCCAAATAGGGTCTTTCCTTTGAAAGGGATGCTCAAAAGTTTAGATTTTGATGACACATCAGCAGACCAGGACTTAAGCCATAAAGCCCTGCGTGCTACAATGGCAAAACCTGAATTCTTTGCCGCTAACTTAGCCAGTTGGAAAGCGGCATCTGTAATGAAAGAATTAGCCAACTTAAGGGCCTTAATTCTATCCTTAATATCGTCTAATGGAGACTCCATCTGAAGAGCCTCTTCTAGAGCCTCGAACCAGAAAGCAGCTGCAGTAGTTACAGGAACAATGCATGCAATAGGTTGGAGAAGAAAACCTTGATGAACAAAAATTTTCTTTAGGAGACCCTCTAATTTTTTATCCATAGGATCTTTGAAAGCACAACTGTCTTCGATAGGTATAGTTGTACACTTAGCGAGAGTAGAAATAGCTCCCTCCACCTTAGGAACCATCTGCCATGAGTCCCGTACGGTGTCAGATATGGGAAACTTAAAAATAGGAGGGGGAGCGAACGGTATACCTGGTCTATCCCACTAATTAGTAACAATATTCGCAATCCTCTTAGGGACTGGAAAAACATTGGTGTAAACAGGAACCTCTAAGTATTTGTCCATTTTACACAATTTCTCTGGGACCACTATAGGGTCACAATGATCTAGAGTCGCTAATACCTCCCTGAGCAATAAGCGGAGGTGTTCAAGCTTAAATTTAAAGGCCGTCATATCAGAATCTGTCTGAGGGAGTGTCTTTCCTGAATCAGAAATTTCTCCCTCAGATAACAAATCTCTTACCCCCACTTCAGAACATTGTGAGGGTATATCGGATACGGCTACCAAAGCATCAGATGGCTCAGCATTTGTTCTTAACCCAGAGCTGTCACGCTTTCCTTGTAAACCAGGCAGTTTAGAGAAAACATCTGTGAGGGTTTTATTCATAACTGTGGCCATGTATTGTAAAGTAAATGAATTTGACGCACTAGAGATACTTGGCGTCACTTGTGCGGGCGTTACTGGTTGTGACACTTGGGGAGGGCTAGATTTTAATCCCTCACTGC
Organism: Bombina bombina; assembly: GCF_027579735.1. NCBI lineage: Eukaryota > Metazoa > Chordata > Amphibia > Anura > Bombinatoridae > Bombina > Bombina bombina. The sequence continues at coordinate 1,074,313,067 of NC_069502.1, read as the reverse complement.
TATGCCCCGCGATCTTAGAACCGCCAAAAGGGACCCTAGCACCTTTGTGAAAATTCTGGGAGCTGTGGCTAACCCAAAGGGAAGGGCCACGAACTGGTAATGCCTGTCCTGAAAGGCGAATCTGAGGAATTGATGATGATCTCTGTGAATAGGGATGTGTAGATACGCATCCTTTAAGTCTACGGTAGTCATATATTGACCCTCCTGGATCAACGGTAGAATAGTCCGAATAGTCTCCATCTTGAATGATGGTACTCTGAGAATTTGTTTAGAATTTTGAGATCCAAGATTGGTCTGAAAGTTCCCTCTTTTTTGGGAACCACAAACAGGTTTGAGTAAAACCCTAACCCTTGTTCCGCCTTTGGAACTGGGTGGATTACTCCCATGGTATGTAGGTCTTCTACACAGTGTAAGAACACCTCTCTCTTTGTCTGGTTTGCAGACAATTGAGAAATGTGAGATCTCCCCCTTGGGGGGAGTCTTTGAAGTCCAGAAGATATCCCTGGGACACAATTTCTAAAGCCCAGGAATCGTGAATATCTCTTGCCCAAGCCTGAGCAAAGAGAGAGAGTCTGCCCCCTACTAGATCCGGTCCCGGATCGGGGGCTACCCCTTCATGCTGTCTTGGAGGCAGCTGCAGGCTTCTTGGCCTGTTTACCCTTGTTCCAAGCCTGAATAGGTCTCCAAACTGACTTGGATTGGACAAAATTCCCCTCTTGCTTTGCAGCAGGGGAAGCTGAAGCGGGACCAGTCTTGAAGTTCCGAAAGGAACGAAAATTATTTAGTTTGGTCCTCATTTTATTTGTTTTATCCTGAGGGAGGGCATGGCCTTTCCCTCCAGTGATGTCTGAAATAATCTCTTTCAGTTCAGGCCCAAATAGGGTCTTTCCTTTGAAAGGGATGCTCAAAAGTTTAGATTTTGATGACACATCAGCAGACCAGGACTTAAGCCATAAAGCCCTGCGTGCTACAATGGCAAAACCTGAATTCTTTGCCGCTAACTTAGCCAGTTGGAAAGCGGCATCTGTAATGAAAGAATTAGCCAACTTAAGGGCCTTAATTCTATCCTTAATATCGTCTAATGGAGACTCCATCTGAAGAGCCTCTTCTAGAGCCTCGAACCAGAAAGCAGCTGCAGTAGTTACAGGAACAATGCATGCAATAGGTTGGAGAAGAAAACCTTGATGAACAAAAATTTTCTTTAGGAGACCCTCTAATTTTTTATCCATAGGATCTTTGAAAGCACAACTGTCTTCGATAGGTATAGTTGTACACTTAGCGAGAGTAGAAATAGCTCCCTCCACCTTAGGAACCATCTGCCATGAGTCCCGTACGGTGTCAGATATGGGAAACTTAAAAATAGGAGGGGGAGCGAACGGTATACCTGGTCTATCCCACTAATTAGTAACAATATTCGCAATCCTCTTAGGGACTGGAAAAACATTGGTGTAAACAGGAACCTCTAAGTATTTGTCCATTTTACACAATTTCTCTGGGACCACTATAGGGTCACAATGATCTAGAGTCGCTAATACCTCCCTGAGCAATAAGCGGAGGTGTTCAAGCTTAAATTTAAAGGCCGTCATATCAGAATCTGTCTGAGGGAGTGTCTTTCCTGAATCAGAAATTTCTCCCTCAGATAACAAATCTCTTACCCCCACTTCAGAACATTGTGAGGGTATATCGGATACGGCTACCAAAGCATCAGATGGGTCAGCATTTGTTCTTAACCCAGAGCTGTCACGCTTTCCTTGTAAACCAGGCAGTTTAGAGAAAACATCTGTGAGGGTTTTATTCATAACTGTGGCCATGTATTGTAAAGTAAATGAATTTGACGCACTAGAGATACTTGGCGTCACTTGTGCGGGCGTTACTGGTTGTGACACTTGGGGAGGGCTAGATTTTAATCCCTCACTGCTATGCCCCGCGATCTTAGAACCGCCAAAAGGGACCCTAGCACCTTTGTGAAAATTCTGGGAGCTGTGGCTAACCCAAAGGGAAGGGCCACGAACTGGTAATGCCTGTCCTGAAAGGCGAATCTGAGGAATTGATGATGATCTCTGTGAATAGGGATGTGTAGATACGCATCCTTTAAGTCTACGGTAGTCATATATTGACCCTCCTGGATCAACGGTAGAATAGTCCGAATAGTCTCCATCTTGAATGATGGTACTCTGAGAATTTGTTTAGAATTTTGAGATCCAAGATTGGTCTGAAAGTTCCCTCTTTTTTGGGAACCACAAACAGGTTTGAGTAAAACCCTAACCCTTGTTCCGCCTTTGGAACTGGGTGGATTACTCCCATGGTATGTAGGTCTTCTACACAGTGTAAGAACACCTCTCTCTTTGTCTGGTTTGCAGACAATTGAGAAATGTGAGATCTCCCCCTTGGGGGGAGTCTTTGAAGTCCAGAAGATATCCCTGGGACACAATTTCTAAAGCCCAGGAATCGTGAATATCTCTTGCCCAAGCCTGAGCAAAGAGAGAGAGTCTGCCCCCTACTAGATCCGGTCCCGGATCGGGGGCTACCCCTTCATGCTGTCTTGGAGGCAGCTGCAGGCTTCTTGGCCTGTTTACCCTTGTTCCAAGCCTGAATAGGTCTCCAAACTGACTTGGATTGGACAAAATTCCCCTCTTGCTTTGCAGCAGGGGAAGCTGAAGCGGGACCAGTCTTGAAGTTCCGAAAGGAACGAAAATTATTTAGTTTGGTCCTCATTTTATTTGTTTTATCCTGAGGGAGGGCATGGCCTTTCCCTCCAGTGATGTCTGAAATAATCTCTTTCAGTTCAGGCCCAAATAGGGTCTTTCCTTTGAAAGGGATGCTCAAAAGTTTAGATTTTGATGACACATCAGCAGACCAGGACTTAAGCCATAAAGCCCTGCGTGCTACAATGGCAAAACCTGAATTCTTTGCCGCTAACTTAGCCAGTTGGAAAGCGGCATCTGTAATGAAAGAATTAGCCAACTTAAGGGCCTTAATTCTATCCTTAATATCGTCTAATGGAGACTCCATCTGAAGAGCCTCTTCTAGAGCCTCGAACCAGAAAGCAGCTGCAGTAGTTACAGGAACAATGCACGCAATAGGTTGGAGAAGAAAACCTTGATGAACAAAAATTTTCTTTAGGAGACCCTCTAATTTTTTATCCATAGGATCTTTGAAAGCACAACTGTCTTCGATAGGTATAGTTGTACACTTAGCGAGAGTAGAAATAGCTCCCTCCACCTTAGGAACCATCTGCCATGAGTCCCGTACGGTGTCAGATATGGGAAACTTAAAAATAGGAGGGGGAGCGAACGGTATACCTGGTCTATCCCACTCCTTAGTAACAATATTCGCAATCCTCTTAGGGACTGGAAAAACATTGGTGTAAACAGGAACCTCTAAGTATTTGTCCATTTTACACAATTTCTCTGGGACCACTATAGGGTCACAATGATCTAGAGTCGCTAATACCTCCCTGAGCAATAAGCGGAGGTGTTCAAGCTTAAATTTAAAGGCCGTCATATCAGAATCTGTCTGAGGGAGTGTCTTTCCTGAATCAGAAATTTCTCCCTCAGATAACAAATCTCTTACCCCCACTTCAGAACATTGTGAGGGTATATCGGATACGGCTACCAAAGCATCAGATGGCTCAGCATTTGTTCTTAACCCAGAGCTGTCACGCTTTCCTTGTAAACCAGGCAGTTTAGAGAAAACATCTGTGAGGGTTTTATTCATAACTGTGGCCATGTATTGTAAAGTAAATGAATTTGACGCACTAGAGGTACTTGGCGTCACTTGTGCGGGCGTTACTGGTTGTGACACTTGGGGAGGGCTAGATTTTAATCCCTCATTTTCCTCTGTCTGAGAATCATCTATTGCAATATTTTTAAGTGCTAAAATATGCTCTTTATAATTTATAGACATATCAGTGCAAGTGGGACACATTCTAAGAGAGGGTTCCACAATGGCTTCTAAACACATTGAACAAGGATTTTCCTTGGTGTCAGACATGTTAAACAGGCTAGTAATGAAACAAGCAAGCTTGGAAAACACTTTAATCAAAGTAAATAATACTTAGAAAAAAATGGTACTGTGCCTTTAAGAGAAAAAAAGCTGCACAAACTCTCCAAAACAATGTAAAAAAGCAGTAAACTATAAGAAATTTTTACAGTAGCATCATAAAGCCTTAGTAACCTTGCACAACTATGCAAATAAACAATGAACCCCTTAATGTAAAAACCGGATTGACAAAACGTCAAAAACCGGTAAAAAAACGTTCAGCACCCTGCCACAGCTCTGCTGTGGCACCTACCTGCCCTTTAGGAACGATTTGTGGGGAAAAAAACCTTCTTTGCAGCCCTCAAACACAGGAGAAACCTCTGAAGAAGCAGCTGGATATCTCAGAGGAAAAGAAACTGCGCAACTGAGGTGCGAAAATAGGCCCCGCCCACCTCACTCAATGTTATGGGGCCTAAAAGAAACACAACAGAGTATTTCTTAAACTAGCCATGTGGGTAAATAACCCTTAAACAAGCCACAATGACCCCTTAAAGTCCCTCAAAAAACATTATTTTTGCTAATAAAAACAAACGTTTTTTCCTATGAGTGTCACCAGTAACTAATGAGCCCTTTATGCAAGCTTGGATTCCTATTAAATTTCTGAATACAGCTTACCCTTCAATCATTGGGATATTGCCAGCCTTTTCTAGAAATAACACAGTCTAGAAAAAAATAGACTGAACATACCTCAGTGCAGTTTAGCCTGCAAACCGTTCCCCCAACTGAAGTTTTCCTGTACTCTTCAGCCCTTGTGAGAACAGCAGTGGATCTTAGTTACAAAGTGCTAAGATCATTATCCTCCTTGCAGAAATCTTCATTCCTTTTCTGCCAGAGAGTAAATAGTACACACCGGTACCATTTAAAATAACAAATTTTTGCTTGAGAAAATAAAAACTAACATTTTTGTCACCACACTCACTTTACCCTTCCTAGCAGTTAAGCAGGCAAAGAGAATGACTGGGGGGCAGAGCTAAGGGAGGAGCTATATAGACAGCTCTGCTATGGGTGCTCTCTTTGCCACTTCCTGTTAGGAAGGAGAATATCCCACAAGTATGGATGAATCCGTGGACTCGATACATCTTACAAGAGAAAACAAACACTAAATTACAAAAAATAAAAAAAGATTACAAGAATTTTAAGCTAATTACACCTAATCTAAGCCCCCTAATAAAATAACAAAGCCCCCCAAAATAAAAAAAATGTCCCTACCCTAAACTAAATTACAAAAAGTAATCAGCTCTATTACCAGCCCTTAAAAGGGCCTTTTGTGGGGCATTGCCCCAAAGTAATCAGCTCTTTTACTTGTGAAAAAAAAGAACAACCCCCCCCATTACAACCCACCACCCACACACCCCTACTCTAAAACCCACCCCATCCCCCCTTAAAAAAACCTAAGTCTAACCCCCAAGTGCTCCTTACCTGTCCTGAAGACCGGCGGAGAAGGTCCTGTTCCAGGCGGATAAGTCTTCTTCCAGGCGGCGACCTCTTCTTCTTCCAGGAATCAGCCGGCGCGGAGCGGAGGAGTTGAAGACCGATGACCACAGAGCTGAAGACCGTCCTCCCTGGAACTGAAGACCGGCGATGCAGGAACTGAAGATCGGCGACGCTGGAACTGAAGACCGGAGCCATGGAGCGTGGAGGATCCTCTTCATACGATCGCCGCCGTACACTGAATCAAAATTCAAGGTACGCGATTAAAAATGGCATCCCTTGAATTCCTATTGGCTGATTTGAGCCTTCAAATTCAAATCAGCCAATCGGATGAAAGCTACTTTAATTCTATTGGCTGATTTGAATAGCCAATAGAATAAGAGTTACTGTAATTCTATTGGCTGATTAGAATAGCCAATATAATTACAGTAGCTCTTATTCTATTGGCTAATCAAATCAGCCAATAGAATTAAAGTAGCTTTCATCTGATTGGCTGATTTGAATTTGAAGGCTCAAATCAGCCAATAGGAATTCAAGGGACGCCATTTTTAATTTCGTACCTTGAATTCCGATTCAGTGTACGGCGGCGATCGTATGAAGAGGATCCTCCACGCTCCATGGCTCCGGTCTTCAGTTCCAGCATCGCCGATCTTCAGTTCCTGCATCGCCGGTCTTCAGTTCCAGGGAGGAAGGTCTTCAGCTCCGCGGTCATCGGTCTTCAACTCCTCCGCTCCGCGCCGGCTGGTTCCTGGAAGAAGAAGAGGTCACCGTCTGGAAGAAGACTTCTCCGCCTGGAACAGGACCTTCTCCGCCGGTCTTCAGGACAGGTAAGGAGCACTTGGGGGTTAGACTTAGGTTTTTTTTAAGGGGGGATAGGGTGGGTTTTAGAGTAGGGGTGTGTGGGTGGTCGTTTGTAATGGGGGGGTTGTTTTTTTTTTCACAAGTAAAAGAGCTGAGTACTTTGGGGCAATGCCCCACAAAAGGCCCTTTTAAGGGCTGGTAATAGAGCTGATTACTTTTTGTAATTTAGTTTAGGGTAGGGACATTTTTTTATTTTGGGGGGCTTTGTTATTTTATTAGGGGGCTTAGATTAGGTGTAATTAGCTTAAAATTCTTGTAATCTTTTTTTATTTTTTGTAATTTAGTGTTTGTTTATTTTTTAAATTTAGTTTAGTGTATTTAATTATATTTTAGTTTAGATAATTGTAGTATATTTAATTAATTTATTGATAGTGTAGGTGTATTTGTAACTTAGGTTAGGATTTATTTTACAGGTAAATTGGTAATTATTTTAACTAAGTAGCTATTAAATAGTTATTAACTGTTCAATAGCTATTGTACCTAGTTAAAATAAATACCTAAGTTACCTGTAAAATAAATATAAACCCTAAAATAGCTACAATGTAATTATTAATTATATTGTAGCTATCTTAAGTTTTATTTTATAGGTAAGTATTTAGTTTTAAATAGGAATATTTTAGTTAATAAGATTAATATTATTTAGATTTATTGCAATAATAATTAAGTTAGCGGTGTTAGCGTTAGATAGGGTTAATATAGTTTATATATATAATATAATAACTATATTAACTTTATTAACCCTAACATAATTCGGGTTAATATAGTTAATATAGGTGGCGGTGGTGTAGGGGGGTCAGATTAGGGGTTAATATATTTAATATAGGTGGCTGCGGTGTAGAGGGATTACATTAGGGGTTAATATATTTAATATAGGTGGCGGCGGTGTAGGGGTATTAGATTAGGGGTTAACATATTTAATATAGGTGGCGGCGGTGTAGGGGGGTCAGATTACAGGTAAAAGAGCTGATTACTTTGTGACAATGCCCCACAAAAGGCCCTTTTAAGGGCTGGTAATAGAGCTGGTTACTTTGGGGCAATGCCCCGCAAAAGGCCCTTTTAAGGGCTGGTAATAGAGCTGGTTGCTTTGGGGCAATGCCCCGCAAAAGGCCCTTTTCAGGGCTATTTGTAATTTTGTTTAGGGTAGGGACATTTTAGTATTTTAGGGGGTAATACATTTATTATAGGTGGCGACGGTGTAGGGGGATTAGATTAGGGGTTAATCATTTTAATGTAGGTGGCGGCGGTGTAGGGGGATTACATTAGGGGTTAATCATTTTAAAATAGGTGACGGCGGTGTAGGGGGATTAGATTAAGGGTTAATCATTTTAATATAGGTGGTGGCGGGGTAGGGGGATTAGATTAGGGGGTAATGTAGTTAAAATAGGTGGCGGCGGGGTAGGGGGCTCACATTAGGGGGTAATAATTTTAATATAGATGGCGGCGGTGTAGGGGGATTACATTAGGGGGTAATCATTTTAATGTAGGTGGCGGCGGTGTAGGGGGATCACATTAGGGGGTTAGACATTTAATGTAGGTGGCAGCGGGGTCCGGGAGTGGCAGTTTAGGGGTTAAACACTTTATTAGGGATTGCGGCGGGGGATTGCGGTTGACAGGTAGATAGACATTGCGCATGCGTTAGGTGTTAGGTTTTATTTTGCAGGTAGTTTAGGGAGTTACGGGGCTCCAATACTCAGCGTAAGGCTTACTACACCTGCAATTTGTGGCGAGGTGAAAATGGAGCAAGATTTCTCCATTTTCGCCACGTAAGTCCTTACGCTGTATATTGGATACCAAACTGCGCGGGTTTGGTATACCTGTCTATGGGCCAAAAACTACAGCCGAAGGCAGAAATATACGAGCGTAACTTCTAGGTTACGCCGTATATAGGATACCAAACCAGCGCAATATTTGGCGTTGTCTGCTTTTGCGGGCGACGCTGAATATCGGATCGGGCCCCTAAAGTTTGTGAAAAAGTGAACAATTTTTTTTATTTGATTGCATTTTGTGGTGAAAATGGTGGCATGAAATATACCAAAATGGACCTAGATCAATACTTTGGGTTGCCTTCTACACTACACTAAAGCTAAAATTAACCCTACAAGCTCCCTAATTAACCCCATTCACTGCTGGGCATAATACACGTGTGGTGCACAGCAGCATTTTGCAGCCTTCTAATTACCAAAAAGCAATATATGTCTGCTATTTCTGAACAAAGGGGATCCCAGAGAAGCATTTACAACTATTTGTACCATAATTGAGCAAGCTGTTTGTAAATAATTTCAGTGAGAAACCTAAAGTTTGGGAAAAAGTGAACTTTTTTTTTTATTTGATCGCATTTGGCGGTGAAATGGTGACATGAAATATACCAAAATGGGCCTAGATCAATTCTTTGGGTTGTCTACTAAAATAAAATATATACATGTCAAGGGATATTCAGGGATTCCTGACAGATATCAGTGTTACAATGTAACAATCGCTAATTTTGGGGGGGGAAATGGTTTGGAAATAGCAAAGCTATACTTGTATTTATCGCCCTATAACTTGCAAAAAAATCAAAGAACATGTAAACATTGGGTATTTCTAAACTCAGGACAAAATTTAGAAACTATTTAGCATGGTTGTTTTTTGGTGGTTGTAGATGTGTAACAGATTTTGGGGGTCAAATTTAGAAAAAGTCGCCTAGATTTAGAGTTTTGCGTTAGAAGGGGTGCGTTAGCTACGCATGCTTTTTTCCCCCCGCACCTTTTAAATACCGCTGGTATTTAGAGTTCACTGAAGGGCTGCGTTAGGCTCCAAAAAGGGAGCGTAGAGCCTAATTTACCGCCACTGCAACTCTAAATACCAGCGGTGCTTACGGACGCGGCCAGCTTCAAAAACGTGCTCGTGCACGATTCCCCCATAGGAAACAATGGGGCGGTTTGAGCTGAAAAAAAACCTAACACCTGCAAAAAAGCAGCGTTCAGCTCCTAACACAGCCCCATTGTTTCCTATGGGGAAACACTTCCTAAGTCTGCACCTAACACCCCAACATGTACCCCGAGTCTAAACACCCCTAACCTTACACTTATTAACCCCTAATCTGCCCCCCCTGCTATCGCTGACCCCTGCATATTATTTTTAACCCCTAATCTGCCGCTCCGTACACCGCCGCAATTTACGTTATCCCTATGTACCCCTATTCTGCTGCCCCTAACACCGCCGACCCCTATATTATATTTATTAACCCCTAATCTGCCGCCCCCAATATCGCCACCACCTACCTACAATCATTAACCCCTAATCTGCCGACCGGACCTCACCGCTACTATAATAAATGTATTAACCCCTAATCCGCCTCACTCCCGCCTCAAAAACCCTATAATAAATATTATTAACCCCTAATCTGCCCTCCCTAACATCGCTGACACCTAACTTCAAGTATTAACCCCTAATCTGCTGACCGGACCTCGCCGCTACTCTAATAAATGTATTAACCCCTAAAGCTAAGTCTAACCCTAACCATAACACCCCCCTAAATTAAATATAATTTTAATCTAACGAAATAAATTATTTCTTATTAAATAAATTATTCCTATATAAAGCTAAATACTTACCTGTAAAATAAACCCTAATATAGCTACAATATAAATAATAATTATATTGTAGCTATTTTAGGATTTATATTTATTTTACAGGCAACTTTGTATATATTTTAACTAGGTACAATAGCTATTAAATAGTTAATAACTATTTAATAGCTACCTAGTTAAAATAATTACAAAATTACCTGTAAAATAAATCCTAACCTAAGTTACAATTAAACCTAACACTACACTATCAATAAATAAATGAAATAAACTATCTACAATTATCTACAATTAAATCAACTAAACTAAATTACAAAAAAAAACAAACACTAAATTACAAAAAATAAAAAAGATTACAAGAATTTTAAACTAATTACACCTACTCTAAGCCCCCTAAAAAAATAACAAAGCCCCCCAAAATAACAAAATGCCCTACCCTATTCTAAAATAAAAAGAAAACAGCTCTTTTGCCTTACCAGCCCTTAAAAGGGCCTTTTGCGGGGCATGCCCCAAAGTAAACAGCTCTTTTGCCTGTAAAAAAAAAACATACAATACCCCCCCATCATTGCAACCCACCACCCACATACCCCTAATCTAACCCAAACCCCCCTTAAATAAACCTAACACTAAGCCCATGAAGGTCTCCCTACCTTGTCTTCACCACGCCGGGTATCACCGATCCGTCCAGAAGAGGGTCCGAAGTCTTCCTCCTATCCAGCAAGAAGAGCTCCTCCAGAGGGTCCAAAGTCTTCCTCCTATCCGGGCAGAAGAGGACATACGGACCGGCGAACATCTTCATCCAAGCAGCATCTTCTATCTTCTTCCATCCGGCGCGGAGCGGGACCATCTTCAAGCAGCCGACGCAGAGCCATCCTTCTTCACCGACGGACTAATGACAAATGAAGGTTCCTTTAAGGGACGTCATCCAAGATGGCGTCCCTCGAATTCCGATTGGCTGATAGGATTCTATCAGCCAATCGGATATAATTAGGAAAAATCTGATTGGCTGATTGAATCAGCCAATCAGATTCAAGTTCAATCCAGTGCGCCACAGATCTCTCACTGAATCAGCCACAGGAAACATCTTTTTAAGCACAGGAGACGGGTTAAAACACCCAGCTTCTCCAATTCCTGAGATATAATGTCAGACATGCGATCTGGAACAGGAAAAACTTCCACAGATTAAGGTTTCCCATCAAAAACTCTATTCAGTTTATTAGCCTTTAGGAGCCTCTGCAACAGTTTCAGCCAACGTAGCTAAAACCTCCTTCAAAACTAAACTGAGATTCTTCAGTTTAAATCTAAAATTAACCTCCTCAGAATCTATTGTACTAGGAACTGCAGATTCTGAATGAGAGATCTCGCCCTCAGAAGCTACAGAGGAATGATCATCACTAGATAACTGAGAAAGGCTAACCAAATCAGTCTTTGCGGAATCAGAACCCATGGAAATGTTCTTAGATTTCCTCTTCCCTTTACCAGAACTAGGTAAAGCATTTAGGGCTGCTGAAACTACAGAAGTCAACTGCGCAGCAAAATCTTTAGGCAAACAAACACTCCCCGAGACTGACTGAGAAGAACCGCAGGGCACTGCATGTGAATATATCAAAGACTGGGACATGTTAACAGAAGGCTGAGACAACCCCTGAACAGCATTATCCTAAGAAAGAGAAGGCTCAAATAAGGAATCCTTATCCTTAGAGAATAAAACCGTATTAAGGCAAGGGTAACAAAATTGTACAGGAGGTATAACCTGGGCATCTGCACAATAAAGACATTTATCAAATGACAGAGAAAGCTTGGGCTCGTTATCCATAGTAAATAAAATAGCCCTTTATTTCCCTTATAAATTATTAAATAATTATTAAAACCAGATACATGTCCACTTGACAGCCAAGCAGTACTGAAAGCCTATCCGCGGAGGTAGAAAATAGGAGTATGTAGATCTGTAAAGGGAGGCAGAAAAATATTTACTGCGACCGAATTTACAAAGGGCCTTATAGAAGACTACCAGAGGTTAAAACATGGTGTCTTAAGGCTAATCTTCCCATACAACCCTCTGACAATCACTGTAATTCTGATGGGAAAACTGGACTTCAATATACACTGAAAACCAATCTTAAGCACATCATACTTTAACCACCTCCAAAGGAGGCAAAGTTTAAAACTGAGATGTGAGTGAGGTGGGTGGGTATTTATAGGCTTTGAGGTTTGGGAAAGTTTCTGTCCTCCTGGTAGAAATGTATATCCCATGTGTAACAAATAGTGGACTCTCGCCACCTATATAAAAAAATAAACTAGTAGCCCCTAAACCACCATCACCCACATCGCTAACACTAAATAGAACTATTAACCCCTAAACCGCCATTCCTCCACATTGCAAACACTAAATAAAACTATTAACCCCTAAACTGCCATCTCTCACAACAAAGAGTAATAAACTAACCTAAACCCCCTAACCTAACACCCCCTAACCTAACACCCCCTAACTTAACCCAAGTAAGAATGAAAGCATTTTCCTTTCATTCTATTGGCTGATTTGAACTTGAAGATTCAAATCAACCAATAGGAATGCAAGGGTACCCCCATCTAAAATGGGTACCTACCTTGAATTCACTATTCAGTGTGCAGCTGGGGACCACATGAAGAGGAGCACCCTGTTACTGCTCTGAAGAGGAGGACCACCGTCGCTGCCACCATCGCCACCGCCACTGAAATGAAGAACATAAGTTGGACTGCCAGGGAGAAGATAAGAAGATGGATTGCCGCCGGGATGAAGATGGAGCGCCACGGCCATCAACATCGGTGAGTACAAATTTGCGGGTTAATGTAAGGTTTTTTGGGGGGGGGTTTTGGGGTGGTTTTTTGTTTGTTTGTGGCCACCAAAATGCATCTCCAAATGCCCTTTTCAGGGCAATTGGTAATTTAGGTTTTTTTTAGTTAGGTTTTTTTTTTTTATTTTGGGGGGTTGAGGGGTTGTAACGTTAGAGGGGTTAGTGGGCTTTTTTTTAAAAAGAGCAGATCGTTTTAGGGCAATGCCCTACAAAAGGCCCTTTTATGGGCTATTGGTAGCTTATTTTTAGAATAGGGCTTTTTTGGGGGGGTTTGTATTAGGAATACATTTTTTATTGAGGGGGTTATTTTTTTATTTTCTGTAATCTTAGTTTTTTTTTTATTTATTGTAATGCTATTTTTTTCTGTGATATCAGACTTTTTTTTAATGTTAGCTTTTTTATTTTTATTAATGTTAGTTTTTTATATTTAAAGGTAAGATTAGGTTTTTATTTAATTTTACAGGTAATTTTTTTTAAGGTAGTTAGGATTTTTTTTGTAAATTTAGGGTCATTTTAATTTGGGTTGTTAGGGGATTTAGATTTTAATTTATTACTTTGTGTTGTGGTGTATGGCGGTTTAGGGGTTAATAGTTTATTTAGATTGTTTGCATTGTGGGGGGATGGCGGTTTAGCGGTTAATAGTTTAGATAATTTGCGTTGTGGTGAATGGTGGTTTAGGGGTTAATAATTTATTTAGATTGTTGTGAGGGGATGGGGGTTTAGGAATTAATAGTTTATTTAGATAATTTGCGTTGTGGGGGAGTGGTGGTTTAGGGTTTAATAGTTTATTTAGATTGTGGGGGAATGCGGTTTAGGGGTTATTATGCTAGGGGCTTATGGTACAGTGGGGGGGGGGTTCCACTTATTTTTTTTTTAGTTTGTGTGAGTAGGGTGTTAGTTTGTTTTTTTTTAGTTTTTTTGTCTCCATTGATTTCTATGCGGGAATACATGCCGTCAAATTAGGATTTTTGTGCTTTTCGGGTTAACTCTAGCGCAAAATATGTTTTTTTGGAACTTGTAATACGAGCGCAACCCGACTAGTGCAAAAAAGCATAATGCTAGCTGTGTTTTTGCGATCGCGGAAAAAAGATTTACTGTGCCACTTGTAATCTATCCCTTAATGCTTAAAAACATCATTGAGCAGACATACACAGTATACCTATCATGTCCACATAAAAATGGCATTCAGAATGTTTACATAATTCTGTCCCATTGCAAATCACACACATGGCCCCTATTAACCCATCTCGGTTTTCTATGATTAACAGCGCTTTATTTCATTAATCAATAATAGTAAAGAAGATTAGCATAATGTGTCAGAAGGGACCTAAAATATAAAGCACCATAGATATAGCTGCTTCAGGTGTATTCTACTGCATGCCAAATAAGCACTGTCATAGAGTATGACAGTATCTGCTCTTTATTGGCTGAGAGCATATCTGCAGCCAATCAGTAGTGGATATAGCTGTAATTTATTTGAAGAGCAGTGAAAAGCACAAGAGAAAAAAGTAGAAAACAAGACAAGTATGTACAAAGAAAAAGAAGTCAAAGCAGGGAATGTGCAAAGTAAGCCCCTCTGCCTCTTCCATTTAATCTTGATAACTTGATAACTTTTATAGTTATTGAATGTTTCTTAATTCATTTATGCTAACCCAATAATAATAGGCATTAAACTCAAAAATATTTTTTTTCAAGAAACCTAGACTAATGTAGTTTGCATATACAGCATTGTGATGTAATAATATACGGGTAGATTACGAGTCTTGCGTTAGGAGCTATGCGTTGCTACCATGCAGATTTTTCTCACCGCTCACTTACCTATAGCGCTGGTATTACAGGTATTACGGGTTTTTACAAACCCTGCGTTAAAAGGCATAAAGTGAGCGTAGAGCAAAATTGGGCTCCATACCTCACTCCAATACCAGCGCTGCTTAAGTGAGCGGTGAGCTGGTTGTACGTGCTCGTGCACGATTTCCCCATTGACATCAATGGGGAGAGCCGGCTGAGAAAAAGTCTAACACCAAAAAGCAGTGTAAAACTCAGTAACGTAGCCCCATTGATTCCTATTGGGAAACACATTTTATGTTTACAACTAACACCTTAACAAGAACCCCAAGTCTAAACACCCCTAATCTTACACTTATTAACCCCTAAACCGCTGCCCCGACATCGCCGTACACCTACATTATACTTATTAACCCGTAATCTGCCGCTCCGGACATTGCCGTCACCTACATTATACCTATTAACCCCTATTCTGCTGCCCCCAACATCGCCGACACCTACATTATAATTATTAACTCCTATTCTCCCACCCCAATGTTGCCGCACCCTACCTACACTTCTTAACCCCTAATCTGATGCCCCCAACGTCGCTGCCACTATATTAAATGTATTAACCCCTAAATCTAAGTCTAACCCTAACACCCCCTAACTTAAATAATATTTAAATAAATCTAAATAAAATTCCTATTATTACCTAAATTATTCCTATTTAAAACTAAATACTTACCTATAAAATAAACCCTATGATAGCTACAATATAACTAATAGTTACATTGTAGCTAGCTTAGGGTTTATTTTTATTTTACAGGCAAGTTTGTATTTATTTTAACTAGGTAGAATAGTTACTAAATAGTTATTAACTATTTAATAACTACCTAGCTAAAATAAATACAAATTGACCTGTAAAATAAAACCTAACCTATGTTACAATAACACCTAACACTACACTACAATTAAATAATTCCCCCACATTAAATACAATTTAATAAATTAAATTAAATTATCTAAATCACAAAAAAACACTAAATTACAGAAAATAAAAAACAAATTACAGATCTTTAAACTATTTTCACCTAATCTAAGAGCCCTATCAAAATAAAAAAGCCCACCCAAAATAAAAAAAAACCTAGCCTAAACTAAACTACCAATAGCCCTTAAAAGGGCCTTTTGCAGGGCATTGCCCCAAAGAAATCAGCTCTTTTACCTGTCAAAAAAAATACAAACAACCCCCCTAACAGTAAAACCCACAACCCACACAACCAACCCCCCAAATAAAACCCTAACTAAAAAAACCTAAGTACCCATTGCCCTGAAAAGGGCATTTGGATGGGCATTGCCCTTAAAAGGGCATTTAGCTCTATTGCTGCCCAAAGCCCTAACCTAAAAAATAAACCCACCCAATACACCCTTAAAAAATCCTAACACTAACCCCCGAAGATTCACTTACCGGGAGAAGTCTTCATCCAAGCGGCAAGATGTCCTCAACGAAGCCGGCAGAAGTGGTCCTCCAGACCGGCAGAAGTGGCCATCCAGACGGGCAGAAGTCTTCATTCAGACGGCATCCTCTATCTTCCGACGCAGAGCGGCTCCATCTTCAAGACATCCGGCGCTGAGCATCCTCTTCAATCGACAGCTTCTTCGGAATGAATGTACCTTTAAGTGATGTCATCCAAGATGGCGTCCCTTAGATTCCGATTGGCTGATAGAATTCTACCAGCCAATCGGAATTAAGGTAGAAAACATCCTATTGGATGATGCAATCAGCCAATAGGATTGAACTTCAACTCTATTGGCTGATCCAATCAGCCAATAGGATTTTTTCTACCTTAATTCCGATTGGCTGATAGAATTATATCAGCCAATCGGAATCTAAGGGACCCCATCTTGGATGACGTCACTTAAAGAAACATTTATTCCGAAGAAGCCGTCGATTGAAGAGGATGCTCCACGCCGGATGTCTTAAAGATGGAGCCGCTCTGCGTCGGGAGGATGAAGATAGAAGATAACGTCTGGATGAAGACTTCTGCCTGTCTGGAGGACCACTTCTGCCTATCTGGAGGACCACTTCTGCCGGCTTCATTGAGGACATCTTGCCGCTTGGATGAAGACTTCTCCCGGTAAGTGAATCTTCGGGGGTTAGTGTTAGGATTTTTTAAGGGTGTATTGGGTGGGTTTATTTTTTAGGTTAGGGCTTTGGGCAGCAATAGAGCTAAATACCCTTTTAAGGGAAATGCCCATCCAAATGCCCTTTTCAGGGCAATGGGGAGCTTAGGTTTTTTTAGTTAGGCTTTTATTTGGGGCGTTGGTTGTGTGGGTGGTGGGTTTTACTGTTGGGGGGTTGTTTGTATTTTTTCTTACAGGTAAAAGAGCTGATTTCTTTGGGGCAATGCCCAGCAAAAGGTCCTTTTAAGGGCTATTGGTAGTTTAGTTTAGGCTACGGTTTGTTTATTTTGGGTGGGCTTTTTTTATTTTGATAGGGCTATTAGATTAGGTGTAATTAGTTTTTTATTTTCTGTAATTTAGTGGGGGGGTTTGTGATTTAGCTAATTTAATATAATTTATTTAATTGTATTTAATGTAGTGAATTCATTTAATTGTAGTGTAGTGTTAGGTGTTATTGTAACATAGGTTAGGTTTTATTTTACAGGTCAATTTGTATTTATTTTAGCTAGGTAGTTATTAAATAGTTAATAACTATTTAGTAACTATTCTACCTAGTTAAAATAAATACAAACTTGCCTGTAAAATAAAAATAAACCCTAAGCTAGCTACAATGTAGCTATTAGTTATATTGTAGCTAGCTTAGGGTTTATTTTATAGGTAAGTATTTAGTTTTAAATAGGAATAATTTAGGTAATGATAGGAATTTTATTTAGATTTATTTAAATTATATTTAAGTTAGGGGGTGTTAGGGTTAGTGTTAGACCTAGGTTTAGGGGTTAAAGGGAGAGTTTACTCAAAACATGTCTCCCCTTTAATTTGTTCCCAATGATCCACTTTATCTGCTGGAGTGTATTAAATTGTTTACAAGTATTTCCTTTACCCTCATATTGGCATTTGAAATAGTTTATTTAGCCTGTGGTATCCCCACCTATCCTGAAAGTTTTTGGCCTTGAGTCCAAGCTGTGTTAAAACAGCCAGTAGAAGAGATTACACTCCCAGTGGGTTATAGAATAGATAAGGTAATAAAATTATAATTTTTCATTGTTCTCTCCAAGTAATGGTGATTGGTTTATGGACAGATATAAGATAAAGAAGCAGGTATATGTACACAATGTGATAAAGTAATGAGATCTGATTATACCTACAAGCTCAACCAATTTTATTAGGTTGTGGCTTCAAAACACAAAATCAGCTAATTCATATATACAAATAAGCCTTAAAAAAGCAAATCTCATGCATTTTATACTCTGCATCTGATAAAAAAAAGTTATTGGAAGCACATTAAGAGAGAAACAATTTTATAGTGTACTGTCCCTTTAATAAATTTAGAATAGTGGCGGCGATGTTGGGGACGGCAGATTAGGGGTTACTAAAAATAATGTAGGTGGTGGCGATGTCCGGAGTTGAAGATTAGGGGTTAATAAGTATAATGTAGGTGGCGGCGATGTTGGGGGCAGCAGATTAGGGGTTAATAATATTTAACTAGTGTTTGCGAGGAGGGAGCGCGGCGGATTAGGGGTTAATATGTTTATTATAGTGGCGGCGATGTCTGGAGTGGCAGATTAGGGGTTAATAATTTTATTTTAGTGTTTGCGATGCGGGAGGGCCTTGGTTTAGGGGTTAATAGGTAGTTTATGGGTGTTAGTGTACTTTTTAGCACTTTAGTTATGAGTTTTATGCTACAGCTTTGTAGTGTAAAACTCATTACTTACTTTAAAATGCGTTAGGAATCTTGTTGGTAGAGGCTGTACTGCTCACTTATTGGCCTCCCACGACAAGCTCATAATACCAGCGCTATGGAAGTCCCATTGAAAAAAGGGTTTACAAACTTTACTTAAGTAGGTTTGCGGTAAGGCCAAAAAAGTGTGCGGTACACCTATACCTGCAAGACTCATAATAGTAGCGGGCGTAAAAAAGCAGCGTTAGGACCTGTTAACGCTGCTTTTTCACCTTACCCCAAAACTCATAATCTAGGCGAATGTATCAAAATGAAAATATTATAGACTCAGAAGTATATAGAAGTAATATTGTGCAATGTGTGACAGAATATACTATTATAAGATTTAAGAGTTTATGCTAATAGACAGATACTTTAACTGGATTGTTTGGTTTCTTTTTCACCCCTGCCCTAATTCTTCAGGACACGGCTATAAAGAGCTGTCACACCCTAGGATTTCCAGACATACTGCTTTACCATCAATAATTAATTTCACAAAATTTAAAACACAAGTTTTTTGCAACGTAGTTTGAGAAATGTCGGGGGTGGCTCTAGATCTTAAAAACTGTGGGTTCAATCAAACTCCTAGATTTAGAGTTCTACGGTAGCCGTCAAAACCAGCGTTAAGGGGTCCTAACGCTGGTTTTGGCCGCCCGCTGGTATTTAGAGTCAGTCAGGAAAGGGTCTAACGCTCACTTTCCAGCCGCGACTTTTCCATACCGCAGATCCCCCTACGCCAATTGCGTATCCTATATTTTCAATGGGATCTTTCTAACGCTGGTATTTAGAGTCTTGACTGAAGTGAGCGTTAGAAATCTAACGACAAGACTCCAGCCGCAGAGAAAAGCCAGGAGTTAAGAGCTTTCTGGGCTAACACCGGTTCATAAAGCTCTTAACTACTGTGCTCTAAAGTACACTAACACCCATAAACTACCTATGTACCCTTAAACCGAGGTCCCCCCACATCGCCGCCACTCTATTAAATTTTTTTAACCCCTAATCTGCAGTCCGTCCACTGCCGCCACCTACATTATCCCTATGTACCCCTAATCTGCTGCCCCTAACACCGCCGACCCCTACATAATATTTATTTACCCCTAATCTGCCCCCCCCCCCACCGTCGCCGCTACCTACCTACAATTATTAACCCCTAATCTGCCGACCGGACCTCATCGCTACTATAATAAATGTATTAACCCCTAAAGCTAAGTCTAACCCTAACACCCCCCTAAGTTAAATATAATATTTATCTAACAAAATAAAATAAATCTTATTAAATAAATTATTCCTATTTAAAGCTAAATACTTACCTGTAAAATAAACCCTAATATAGCTACAATATAAATAATAATTATATTGTAGCTATTTTAGGATTAATATTTATTTTACAGGCAACTTTGTATTTATTTTAACTAGGTACAATAGCTATTAAATAGTTATTAACTATTTAATAACTACCTAGCTAAAAGAAATACAAAATTACCAGTAAAATAAATCCTAACCTAAGTTACAATTAAACCTAACACTACACTATCAATAAATCAAATACAAATACCTACAAATAAATACACTAACTAAAGTACAAAAAATAAAAAAAGAACTAAGTTACAAAAAATAAAAAAATAATTTACAAACATTATAAAAATATTACAACAATTTTAAGCTAATTACACCTACTCTAAGCCCCCTAAAAAAATAACAAAGCCCCCAAAATAAAAAAAATGCCCTACTCTATTCTACAATAAAAATTGTAAAGCTCTTTTACCTTACCAGCCCTTAAAAGGGCCTTTTGCGGGGCATGCCCCAAAAAAACAGCTCTTTTGCCTGTAAAAAAAAACATACAATACCCCCCAACATTACAACCCACCACCCACATACCCCTAATCTAACCCAAACACCCCTTAAATAAACCTAACACTAAGCCCCTGAAGATCTCCCTACCTTGTCTTCACCACGCCAGGTATTACCGATCCGTCCAGAAGAGGATCCGAAGTCTTCATCCAATCCGGGCGATGTCTTCATCCAAGCGGGGGCTGAAGAGGTCCATCATCCGGCTGAAGTCTTCATCCAAGCGGGGGCTGAAGAGGTCCATCATCCAGCTGAAGTCTTCATCCAAGCGGGGGCTGAAGAGGTCCATCATCCGGCTGAAGTCTTCTGTCAAGCGGCATCTTCAATCTTCTTTCTTCCAGCTCCATCTTCATCCCACCGACGCGGAACATCCTTCCTCCACGACGAACTTCCAACGAATGAAGGTTCCTTTAAGGGACGTCATCCAAGATGGCGTCCCTCAAATTCTGATTGGCTGATAGGATTCTATCAGCCAATCGGAATTAAGGTAGGAATAATCTGATTGGCTGATGGAATCAGCCAATCAGATTTAAGTTCAATCCGATTGACTGATCCAATCAGCCAATCAGATTGAGCTTGCATTCTATTGGCTGTTCCTATCAGCCAATAGAATGCGAGCTCAATCGGATTGGCTGATCCAATCAGCCAATCGGATTGAACTTGAATCTGATTGGCTGATTCAATCAGCCAATCAGAATTTTCCTACCTTAATTCCGATTGGCTAATAGAATCCTATCAGCCAATCGGAATTCGAGGGACGCTATCTTGGATGACGTCCCTTAAAGGAACCTTCATTCGTCGGGAGTTCGTCGTGGAGGAAGGATGTTCCGCGTCGGCGGGATGAAGATGGAGCCAGAAGAAAGAAGATTGAAGATGCCGCTTGATAGAAGACTTCAGCCGGATGATGGACCTCTTCAGCCCCCGCTTGGATGAAGACTTCAGCCAGATGATGGACCTCTTCAGCCCCCGCTTGGATGAAGACTTCAGCCGGATGATGGACCTCTTCAGCCCCCGCTTGGATGAAGACATCGCCCTGATTGGATGAAGACTTCGGACCCTCTTCTGGACGGATCGGTGATACCCGGCGTGGTGAAGACAAGGTAGGGAGATCTTCAGGGGCTTAGTGTTAGGTTTATTTAACGGGTGTTTAAGTTAGATTAGGGGTATGTGGGTGGTGGGTTGTAATGTTGGGGGGGGGTATTGTATGTTTTTTTTTACAGGCAAAAGAGCAGAATTCTTTGGGGCATGCCCCGCAAAAGGCCCTTTTAAGGGCTGGTAAGGTAAAAGAGCTTTACAATTTTTATTGTAGAATAGGGTAGGGCATTTTTTTATTTTGGGGGGCTTTGTTATTTTTTTAGGGGGCTTAGAGTAGGTGTAATTAGTTTAAAATTCTTGTAATCTTTTTTTATTTTTTGTAATTTAGTGTTTGTTTGTTTTTGTAATTTAGTGTTTGTGTTTGTTTTTTTGTAATTTAGTTTAGTTGATTTAATTGTAGATAATTGTAGGTAGTTTATTTAATTAATTTATTGATAGTGTAGTGTTAGGTTTAATTGTATCTTAGGTTAGGATTTATTTTACAGGTAATTTTGTAATTATTTTAACTAGGTAGCTATTAAATAGTAAATAAATATTTAATAGCTATTGTACCTGGTTAAAATAAATACAAAGTTGCCTGTAAAATAAATATAAATCCTAAAATAGCTACAATATAAATATTCGTTATATTGTAGCTATATTAGGGTTTATTTTACAGGTAAGTATTTAGCTTTAAATAGGAATAATTTATTTAATAAGATTTATTTTATTTCGTTAGATAAAAATTATATATAACTTAGGGGGGTGTTAGGGTTAGACTTAGCTTTAGGGGTTAATACATTTATTATAGTAGCGGTGAGGTCCGGTCGGCAGATTAGGGGTTAATAATTGTAGGTAGGTAGTGGCGACGTTGGGGGGGGCAGATTAGGGGTTAATAAATATAATATAGGGTCGGCGGGGGTTAGGGGCAGCAGATTAGGTGTTCATAGGGATAACGTAGGTTGTGGCGGTGTACGGAGCGGCAGATTAGGGGTTAAAAATAATATGCAGGGGTCAGCGATAGCGGGGTCAGCAGATTAGGGGTTAATAAGTGTTAGGTTAGGGGCGTTTAGACTCTGGGTACATGTTAGGGTGTTAGGTGCAGACATAGGAAGTGTTTCCCCATAGGAAACAATGGGGCTGCGTTAGGAGCTGAACGCTGCTTTTTTGCAGGTGTTAGGTTTTTTTTCAGCTCAAACTGCCCCATTGTTTCCTATGGGGGAATCGTTCATGAGCACGTTTTTTAAGCTGGCCGCGTCCGTAAGCACCACTGGTGTTTAGAGTTGCAGTGGCGGTAAATTATGCTATACGCTCCCTTTTTGGAGCCTAACTCAGCCCTTCTGTGAACTCTAAATACCAGCGGTATTTAAAAGGTGCGGGGGAAAAAATACACGCGTAGCTAACGCACCCCTTTGGCTGCAGAACTCTAAATCTAGCCGACTGGCTGCAAAAAAGTTACTTATTACTGATAGTGATGGGGGCATTATTTTCTGCTCCTTATTCCTAATTTTCTTATTCAGATTCTCCTATTGTTATATTCTAATTAGTCCCTCTTTTGTCCTCAGTAGAGCAAGGACATTTAAAAATAGGGTTGCCTCAGAAATGACTGTTGACAACTTTGAGAATTAGGAATTCTATAATGTTTAGCACCCCTGGTACACCCTAAAGCCTCCACTAGTAAACACCTAGAAGACATTTTTCTCATCTGTACTACATATGTAAGCATGCATGCTAAATAGAATCCCTAAGTCCCAAAGGCTGCCAAAAAGTTAAATATTACTGATAGGGATGGGGGGATTATTTTCTGCTCCTTATTCCTAATTTCTCCTGTTAATTATGTTAGTCCCTCTTTTGTCCCCAGTAGAGTGAAGGACATTTAAAAATAGGGTTGCCTTAAAAATGTATGACTTTTGACAACTTTGAGAATTAGGAACTCTATTTAGCATCAAAGAAAGATAATTTGCCAGCTGATTGTGAGTGAAATAAAACTTAACATTTATTTTCCATTTAAAAAATGTAAAAGGAGGAAAAAATTGACAGGCTCATAGCATAAACAAGCCAACACGTTTCATTGCGCCGTACTCATGGCTTAAAGAACATGTGAATTACAGTCTTTTAAAACACTAAAAAGGAACTTAATTGGTCCAAATGCCATGACATCACCAATGTCTATAATGAGTGATGGTTAAAGTTACAGTTACACACAATTACACATTTGCAAAATGTAGCTTAGCCCTGCCTGATACTGTGTTTTGAAACCAGTTTGGATATAGAACTTGGGGTCATCAGCTGTCCTAGTGTATGCTATACCATTGCATCCCACTATATAGATGGACCAGGGGCGTATTATGGCCTAGGCCAACAAGGCCGGTGCCTAGGGCAGCAGATTTGGGAGGGGCAGCACATCTGCCCTGTCCTCTCTCTAAAAGTCAGCACACAGTACAGTGAGGGATAAAGTGCAGGCTTTTACAGAGAAGACAAGGCACGTGCGCTGATTAAGGTCGCTCTTCACAGGCAGTGCTTCTTTAAAACGTTGCTTCATTTAGAGCCGCCAGGCATTTTTGCAGTAGAAGCGTTCTTGGTGAGAAAGTTGCCTGGGGATATGCTTACAAGGGGAGGTTGGAGGAGAAGACCTTGTGCCGATATGCTGCCTCCCCTTGTCAGCTGTGGTGGGTCTGCGAGCGCAGTGCTTAATGCAGGTCTTAGTAACTAACAGACTGGATGCGTCTGTGCACTGCTTAGATCAGCTTGTGATGTCTAATCATAAACTCTCAGCGCTAATGTATGTTAGCTACTAATAGCTAGCTTTCTCTGCATTCATGAACCCACAGAGTAAATAGTAAACGGACACTTAATAAGTTTCATTACTTGAATGATGGTAATTACTGTATGTTGTTGCATGTAAAGGGCAGTGATTGTTTCAAAGTGTGTTCTTCTTTCCCTCCCTTCCTCTCTCCCTTCTTTCCCTTTCTCCCTCCCTCCCTTCTTTCCCTCCCTTCCTTGGCTCCCTTCTTTCACTCATTTCTTTCCCTCCCCCTTTTCTCCTCTCCCTCCCCACTTTTATCTTCTCTCTCTCTCTCTCTCTCTCTCTCTCTCTCTCTCTCTCTCTCTCTCTCTCTCTCTCGCTCGCTCTCTCTCTCTCTCTCTCTCTCTCTCTCTCTGTCTCTCTCTCTCTCTCCCTCTCTCTCTTCCTCCCTTCTTTCCTTTCTCTCCCTTTTCTCCCCTCCCCTTCTTTTCTCTCCCTTCTCTCAGGGAGAAAATGGTACGAGACGCATGCAATTCAACCCACCTGTATGCACATGTTTTTTTTTTTTACCCACTGACCCCAAGAAATATTAAGGGAAAAAAAAGGCCTAAAACCTGGGTGGGGGGGGGGGGTGCAGCAGAATTTTGAGGGCCTAGGGCAGCACAAAACCTAAATACGATGGACTAATAACATTCTTATTTAGCACACTTGAGCCACTACCCTTGTATTTTGTTGCATTCTATTAAGCATGCCTGGAAACTCTATGACCTCCACTAGTAAACACTTGTGTAGAAGACAATATTTTGCGTTGTCATCAGAACATTATGTATAAAAACTAAGGGGATGAGAACAATCCTTTAGAAAAGTTTATCTAATGAATTGTTTACAAAGTGGGTATTTCTGTGGATAAATCATTTGACATGTTTTTCAAAAGGATTGTGATTAACCCCTAAATGCACAGGACTGAACTGTTGCACATTCATATGTTAGTATAGAGTACATTGAGTTTTCAACTAAGTTAATCAAAGATTCCATTTTTTAATGGGTTATCTTAGAAGTGAGAATTACGCTTGTGTTGTATGTGGTATAAGCTAATTAGTTTGTATTCTGCCTAAGGTTCCTGTTCAATGCTTAAAATCTCGTGTTAGATAAAATCAGCAAACTGAATTCTCATTTGTGAGAGTTAATGTATGTCAGACCTAATCAAAGAATAGAAAAAGGGAAAGACAGGATCCAACAAAGTAATTCCTTAAAAAGCCCAAGTTTATTAGAAAATCAAGCTTAAAAGCCAAACATAGCTGCCAACAGTGGAGGACAAAGCCAGGGTGTGTGTGCGTGACACCAAAGGCTTACATGTTTCGGCACTCGGCCGTAATCATAGCCATAGGTGTCACACATGCGTACATTCTTAAAAAGTAATAGGTACAATGTGATAGGTTAAAACTTAAACAGCACGGGAGCCAGCAGCCAATGCAGCAAGACACACTACTTCAGAGCTCCTGATATGTGAGCTATGAACTTTATATTTTTGGCATGTGAGACACTCTCATAATATCAGATCTAGCCCCAAACAAGCGTGGATATACAAGGCATGGAAGATTGGCTCATAATATATTACAGATGACAACGCAACAGTATGAAGGCCTGTCAGCTTGCTGAGGCTGCTGCATAGAGTGCGCCGCCATATTGTGAGACTTTCATACATCATCCTGCTCCTAAGAGATACAGCTCCGCTTTTAACTCCCCCTTAAGCTGCCTCATGGAGAGGCAAATTATTCTTGAACTGCGCAACTTAATGCTCTCTTTAGACCACCATCGGCAGGCTCTTATTGAGGAATTGAGAGCCGCTAGTGACCCGCAACAATATGCACCGCTGCCAGGTGAATCTGAGGGAGTGAATGACCTTAGTGAACTCGCTCCACCACATTTAGGAGGAGACGCACTCAGGGCTGTGGAAGAAGGGTTCAAAGCAGAGATCTGGAGCCTCGAGCCTAAGATGGAGGCACAATCTGATAGCTGTAAACAGCTAAATATCCTGCAGCCTCACAACATCCATATGAGGTCTGTGCAGCATAGCGCAATTCATTTAGAGGTGTCGTGGTCAAAGTTTAATGGCACAAGCAAACCCAACGACCTACAGCCTACAGCTCACATTACCATCGGCTCTGCAGATACCGATAGTATCGGAAACCCCCTTTCAAGTCAGAAGCCTACGCTAAGTGAGACAATAGATGTCGCGCTCAGCCTGCAGTCATGCGTGAGGCTATATCCACGCTCCAGAAGTCACCCTAATACTCTTTCTTACATAGCGGTGCAGCTCTATCTGGCACATGATCATCGGGCCAGCATGATTCCAGGGGCCCCGGCTCCTATGCGTTCTGGCATAGGTTAATTCAGGAGGCTTTCCCTGAAAGTCAAAGACGGGTATATCCGGACTGACAGGAACCCTCCTCTCTGTTTTATAAATATGGCAGGACTTTAAAATTGCATTTTCTATACTCCCAGCATGACACAAACTGCTCCTTATCATTATGTGGGACGTCATATCACTGCAGTATTGGATCAATGAGTGAGTAGCGCAAGGTAGCGCTCACATCATAACATTTTTTCTCGGCCATGAAACCTTGTGAATTCTCATGGACTTAAAGGGACTCTGATGTAAAATGGACGGTATTTAGTTCTTGGTTAATCCCCAATAACAGACAGTGCCCTCTATGCTATTACGTAATACCTCCTTTTTTTTTACAAGGTTTACAGACTTAGTTTTTAGCAATAACTGTTTTATGTGAAATTAGCTATGCTTGTGTTTTTAGAGGCTTTTCTCACATCTTATGTTTTATATATATTCTACTGTTAATCGTTGTTTTATGAACCTAGCCAGTACTCAAGGGTTGTTTCACACATATTTTAGGAGGTTTATACTAGTTCTGCTGACATAACCCAAAACACAGGGGAACCTCTGACTAAATCACTTAAATCTGGGGTCTAAGGGTTCAGTATGTTAATCTAAGCCTGTCCTGCTGGCTGCGGCCGGGCCAGTAGATGTGGCGATATTTATAGGTGCTGTAGAACCTAGTGGGCTACCAGATTTGTGACCTTTCACTACATTATATTTGACACTAGATATATCTTTGTGATGGGTAAGCTGTGCACTGCCAATATCTACAGGAAAATGTAATACTTGTATTTTGTCATTTGTAAGCTGTTATTTTTTATATGCCTCATGTCTTTTAGTTAGGTACCTCAGGCGTTCCCACCTCATAGATAGAATGATTAATGTATTTTATTACCATTTTAGTGGCGATAACTCAGAAGGAATAACTACCCACATCCTTTCAAATAGCACTGTTAAAAAGTAGGGAGTCTTGAGCCCACCAACAACTCCGTATTGTAACTGGCCGCTTAATATAGCCTTAATTAAAGTCTGCACTATACCTTTACCTATATAGTGTCTAAAGACTGTGTTCTATCTCTCCCCCCACCATACATCCGCCCAATTTGGTGAATTTTTTAATACATTCTCTTTCATTTTTTATCTATCACCCAATTTGGTGGATTTATCTGCGGTACTCATCCGCTTTTTGGCGCACACACACATAAGTTTCATGTTACCATTATATACTTTTGAGTTGTAAAGTTTGATATGTTTACTTTAATTAGTATTATGCACCCTGCGGGGTAAAAATGTATCTCTCATTTATGATTTTTAATCTACATATGACAGTTGAAAATATCATACTAATGGACAGAACGCTTTACTAGTGAGGTACTACAGTAATATTATGTTCAAAAATAAAAATAAAAATATAAGGTATCAATGTAAATCTTACAATGTATATATCCGAGGTATACTGGTAATATAGTAGGATATACTTGTTCTCTATGTCTATCATGATTTACTATTGTTATTAGCCATGTCTATTTTGTAATAACTTGTTTTCTTGTTTATATGTGGCTCTTGTTTTGTTTTGCTAATTACCTTAATAAAAATCTTTGATTTAAAAAAAAACAAAAAAAAAAAAAAACTTAAACAGCACACTACTTAGTATAAATTTGAATATTTAACCCTAAGAAACCTGCTAAGTAAGAAAAACGCTATATGTTAGGATAGCTGACACAGAATGGCATAGGAAATTTGTAAAAATGTAAAAACATTACATAGGCTAGTGCTCTCTGTTCTAAATACATAGAAGCATACATGATACCTTACAAATTCTAACACTTATCTGAATATACAAAAATATATAATTGTGTAAACATAGCATCATTATATGACTAATGGATACAGCTTTATGGTATAAGTCGATGTATGGTATATCCACCACAGAAACATTAGCATGTACACGCTGCAGAAAACTGCAGAACCAGAAGCATTCATAACCTAAAATAAAGTGTACATAAGGTATTTTTTGGTTTGTCAGTTAGTAGTAGAGGCTAGATTGCTAGAATCCAGACTTAAGGAGAGAAAGTATGCACGCAGCCATATAACTGAAGCTAGACACACTGTTGACACTCTAGATAGAAAACAACTACTAACTGACAAACCAAAAAATACTGGTGACCATTTTAAAGGGGTACACTTTGTAACCACGTTCAGTGCCCAATATCCTCAAATTTGCAACATTATAAGAAAGCACTTCCCCTTATTGGCTGCAGATGATAAACTAGTGGAGACAGTCAAACAAGGAGTAAGATGTTCATATAAAAAATGTCCCACTCTGGGGTCGATATTGTCCCCCACACAATTGATACAAATACCCTCTTCATCTAGCTCCTGGCTCCAACATCTGGGTATGTTCAGGTGTGGACATCGCAAGTGCAAACCGTGTGACCATGTATCAGTCACTAGTGAATTTACGTCATCTATCACAGGCCAAACATACCCCATTAAGGACTGTCTCAATTGTCAAAACACTGACATAGTTTATCTTATTACATGCACAGTTTGCAATGTCCAATATGTAGGCCTAACGTCCCGAGATATCAATACCCGCATCAGGGAACACCTATCTACTATCAGCAGAGGTACCTCCACTACACCCCTTGTACAACACTTTGCCCAAAAACACAATTCCAGCCTCAGCTCATTTAAATGGGTTGCAAATGAAAAAGCCAAAGTACCCAAAAGGGGGGGGAATCTTGAAAATATACTTGCCAAACGTGAGGTATATTGGATATTCACACTTAAAACTAGGTTAACATTAGGACTTAACTCCAAATATGACCTCATCAACTTTTGGGAATAAAATATAATTTATTCCTATCTGATACAATTAACTCCCAATTACTGTGATATTCAGCCACATTCTGTACTGATACTTCTCAATAGTGCTAATATATGTCTTCATAAATTACATAATCTCATTTTATATTATAATATACCCTGTATCAGAGTTTCTCTATGCCTTTAAATATGTATGCTAACATTGCACCTTATGTACACTTTATTTTAGGTTATGAATGCTTCTGGTTCTGCAGTTTTCTGCAGCGTGTACATGCTAATGTTTCTGTGGTGGATATACCATACATCTTATACCATAAAGCTGTATCCATTAGTCATATAATGATGCTATGTTTACACAATTATATATTTTTGTATATTCAGATAAGTGTTAGCATTTGTAAGGTATCATGTATGCTTCTATGTATTTAGAACAGAGAGCACTAGCCTATGTAATGTTTTTACATTTTTACAAATTTCCTATGCCATTCTGTGTCAGCTATCCTAACATATAGCATTTTTCTTACTTAGCAGGTTTCTAAGGGTTAAATATTCCAATTTAAACTAAGTAGTGTGTGGGCGTGCTGTTTAAGTTTTAACCTATCACATTGTACCTATTACTTTTTAAGAATGTACACATGTGTGACACCTATGGCTATGATTACGGCCGAGTGCCGAAACATGTAAGCCTTTGGTGTCACGCACACACACCCTTGCTTTGTCCTCCACTGTTGCCAGCTATGGTTAGCTTATAAGCTTGATTTTCTAATAAACTTGGACTTTTTAAGGAATTACTTCGTTGGATCCTGTCTTTCCCTTTTTCTATTACTGTTCACCAGCTGTGGATCCACCTATATTCCCTTCAAGTAGTTGTAACCCCGGGTGAAGACTGAGCCCCGCCCCCCGACCGGAGTCCAAGGATACGTCACGTCTGACGTCTGCACTGACATATTGGAGGAGTGAGCTGCTCTGAGGCTTCTGTAGCCTGCGCCGGATGTTTGGAGCGATACGCTCACCAACACAGTTTCGGTCTGTAAATTACAGGTCCCCGGCAAGCTCAGCAAAGTTTCCTTGGATGGCCAGCAGAGGATTCGCTTGGGGGTGAGTGCGGCTGAATCTGGTAAGTCCCGGGCACCACGTTTTCTGTCATAGACATTTGTGTATATCCGGATGGTATGTTGGAGTAACAACCACTCTTCTTTTCACTGTTAGACCTAATCAAAGTGCAGCTTCTGTATAATACTAAAGGATAGCATTGACTAATTTGTAAAATAGTTGCTGGATTCCTCAGAGTGTTGTTTTGTATGTTTTGGCAGCTAAAACACTAGTTTGAAAACCATCAAAGTAAAAGAGAAAATCTTTGGTTCTGACATGGACTTTTGCATTGAAATGTGTGACATTTTTCTCATCTATACAACATGTGCCAGCAACTTTATAACAAACAAAATATTTTTATGGAAATAATAAGGAAGTATTTCTTTTGCTAGTTGCAGCAGTGCTATTTCAAACAAACAAGATGTAAGGTAAATCTGGCTTGAGCAATCGTAGCCCTGACCTTGCTGCTCATTAAACTAAATTAAATAATAACATTACCTTGTTAAATAAACACACACACTACCCCATTAGCATCTATACTCCCCTAAGGAGCATGAACACATTTGCTTTATGTGAAAAGGTTTGTGTGGAGGCAAATAAATAGCTTATCAAGAAATCTAATATATAATATGTAATTTCATTCAGTTGAATCTTTACAAGTTTGAAATAAATTGTTTTTTTTTTGTCATCACGAATGAATTACTTTGTAGATGTTTCCCTAGAGATATGCAAAAGAATTTGTGCTATTTGCTGTGATTCAGAATGTGTAAAAAAACAAGGTAAATAAATATTTAAAATAATTTTACAGCATGAACATATTTTTTCCTTAAATTTGTTTAATTTTTTAAATTTACTTTTGATCTATTAAATTATTAGACACATAGAAGCCAGATATTCTTGCATATTTTTGAGTCTATTTATATTTACTATACAAATAGAAACGAAGTGCACCTGGACAGACCTAATAAGATCTATACTGCTAAAATAATGGTATCACGGCTTTGTCACATTGAGTAAGTTCGCTGGGTTTTAATAGTACACATAATGCTAGCTAGGTGTATACTAGATGTCTTGATGTAATGTAAAAAAAAACTTGTTTGTGAGTAAGAGCCCACCAGTGAGGCTTTGTGGTCCAGATTTCATTCCAGAAAGTATTTCTGGGTGATATTTCATTTTGAGGTTTTGGAATGTTTCATAGTCTGCCCAATATTCCAACCCATCTGAGACAGGATTTACATATCACGTTCATGCTATTTAGAGGTGATGTACATGAAAATAGGAACACTGATGCATATATAATAGATGCAGTTGTATTTCCTATATATTAAGATATTCCCTTGGATGCCAACTTGCATAAGTACAATATTTAGCATTTTAAATTAGATAATAACTTTTACTCAAAACCTACCTATTACCAACAAAGTACAATCACAGAACCAATCTACACCCTCAATACCTATTCTGACAGCACCCAACCCGACACCTCTCCCCCACTTAATCTGGTAGCTATGCTGGTAGCCATGTATCCTTACGATAGCTATTCACTGGGTCCGTCTTCACCAAGAGATCTCTTAGATTAATTTACCTCTTGTAGACCAATCATGGCTCTGGGATGTCATCAAAGGGTAAACTTGTGTCCATAGACAAAATTGGCCAGTGTTGTTGCACAATCTTATGCACTGCACTAGAGGCAGGTGTGAATGTCGTTATGAAATTCAATCGTGTAGCTGGTGGTTTTGGTGGTTTGGAGATGATGGATTATTGGGTGAGGAGAGATGCTGTCTCGCATTGTGCTTTCACTATGGTCTCAGGGTAACCCCTATTTAGGAATCGTTTGGACATCATCTCTAGTTGTTTCTTCTTGTTGGTCTCCTCTGTGTTATTATGTACAACACGCAGGAGCTAGGAGGAACTGACCCCTACTTTCTGAAACTGTGGATGATAACTACCAAAATGTAGTAATGAATTCTTATCGGTAGGTTTACTAAATAATGTAGTGTATAACGTAAGACTATTGATTGTATCTTTTCTTATAAATTTTGAACCGTACAGTAGAATTAATTGAGTTGAGTTGTTGGAACCAATCTAGTAGGGATGATACACTGCCTCTCCAGATAAGAAAGACATTGTCTATATAGTGATGATAGAACTTGATGGAGCTCTGTTCAGGAAGGAATATATGTTCCTGTTCATACATTGCCATGTATATATTGGCATACAATTGGGCCATGTTTGACCCTATCGCAGTGCCTAGTGTTTGAAGATAAAACGTATGTTCAAATCGGAAGTAATTTTTAACTAAACAGAGCTCCATCAATTGGACCAAAAATTTGATTGGGGGACCAGTATAATGTACATTATCAATCAGAATTTGTCTGACCATCTCCAGACCATGTGTATGTGGAATAATGGTGTATAAATTAACAACATCCATAGTCACTAAAATGTATGTTGATTGTATGTCACAGAGTTTATGTAATTGAGAAATAACTTCAGCCGAATCTCAAAGATAAGAGGGGGTAGACTGGACCACGGGCTGTAGAAAATATTTGATACATTCAGCCAGGGGTTGAAACAATATACAATATTGGAAAAACAGTTACCACGTTTAGCTAGAGGTTGGCAAACCATAAATCTGCAATAAGGTTGGCCTTTGAAAAATGTGGATCAGACCAACCAGTGGCACGCCACTTTCAGCAAGCTGGCCATCCTATCCCCATCATGTAGACTATTTTGATTTATCATGTACCAAAATCAAGACGTGGAGGAGATCGAGCAAAAGCGCTATTGAGGTTGGAATCGAGGTGGATATATCGTCTGGGGACTATTTAACCAAAGGGTCTAAACACTATGATCGACTACAGTTGCTTCTACAAATAGGACTGTTGGTTTCCTGTCCTCCAATATGTTTCTACCATATCTTTGGGGCACATTGCGTTTTGCTTTTTTATTATTCTTTGTTTTTAATATTTTCTGTCTGCTATAACTTTTTAGCACATTTGCTACACATGCGGATACGATGTAATATAGCTTTAAAATATGTATAACTAGAAGTTTAGCTAGTAATAAGTTGGCTATATTATTCATAGTTTACCGTAGTGATTTTTTGTCTAGCAGGCTTGCAATGTATTTTGTGACAGGGGATCCCTGTATTCGCTGCAATCTGGATCTGACATATTTTCCGTGTTGTCTGTACGTTGCCATGGTGTTTTCGGAAATAGTTATCACATCAGCTGAGAGAGCATCACGTGTTCGGCTGGGTGTCACGCCGCAAGGTGAACAGTTGTTATGTTGGTGTTTTTGTTTAGTGATCACCATGACAACAGACCCGTTTTGATGATGATTACACTACATGTGTTTCCATTCACACTTGGCGGCGAATCAAGTCATTCCCTGATATTATATTAGGCACTAGTATAGGGGTGTGTTGGTAAAGGTTGTGTTTTACTTTACATGTGACCAAGGCCTCTGTGAGGGGCCGAAACATTATGTGTTACGTTGCTTTGACACATTAAAGGTGGTTGCAGTAATTATGTGGTGCTTGCTTACTTGTTGTTCAGATGGGATTTTCACTGAGTCCAGTTCAACAAACCTGTTCATTGTTGTTATGATTACGGCAGAGTACACAGTATATGGAGGTGTTGGTGAGTGCTGATCTTGGTGGATTTATATATACTGTATGTATATATATATATATATATATATATATATATATACACACACACACACACACACACACATATATATATATATATATATATATATATCTTCTGTGGATTATTACATAAGTAGATTATCTCAATGGAGGGCACAAAGATGTTTGCTTATTCAGATTTGGATGCCTCACGAATAGCAACCTTATGTATAGGCAACAGAGACTTCCTAAATGTAGAACCTGAGATTAAGGACCCACCTAGTCTAGAGCAAATGATTAAACAAAAAATTGTTTATGATCTTCATTCTGTCACCTTGGCAGAATACTTTAGACAAAAACGGATCCCTAGGGGCCTGCGAAGTCACTTACACCCCACACTGTTTAGGGACAATATTGAATACTGTGATAAATTTGAAGGCATTTAAAATAAATGTTCATATGACATTATAATTCTCACTATTGAATACATACAGAAGGAATTACCCAGAATGCAACAAGAAATTGACAAGGTAGAATTGTCTATTAAGGAGTTAAAATCAGAAACAGACTTTTTAAGTTATAAGAGCAAGTTGGATGGAGATTTAAATCTGTTCAAAAAGAGTCTGGAAAGCAAAAAATATAAAAGGTTTCAGAGGGACATAAGTGATTACCAAAACAATAAAGTATACAGATGACACAATCCTGATTTTATCCCCTTCAGAAGATTTAGAAGGGGTACACAACCAAGTAATTTTACAGGTGAATCTTCTTCCGATAGTGACTTTAGTGATTCTTCTGTCCCTTTTCCCTTAAGAGGACGTGGCACAGGGAACAGAAGAAGAGGCAGAGGAGAGGGGGGAGGAAACACAGGCAATTCAAGAGACAACACATACCATATCTCAACGAGACAGAACAGAAGGTAACCATTGATAGCTTAGTAGTAAACATCTCTGATGTTAACATTCCAGATGATAGTTTGCGAGTATTACAGAAGGCACTGTCCTTTGTCCCTACCACCTTCCCCGATTTCTTTGAGATCGAATGTGATCTACATAGATTTTTTAGAAATTTACGCTTAAAAAGTTTCTTTGTGAATAAAGAACAATCCACTCAACCAGAGTCATATAGCCCTTTCCAATTTCATATCAAGAATATTAAACCTAAAAGCACGTTTAATCCTCCTCATACTAATGCTTCGGTTGAAGCATACATCACTATGGTTAAAAAGGAATTTGAAAAAATGAGAAGGGGTTTCCATATAAAGGCCAAATTTAATCTGACTAAAATGGAGAGAGAACTACTTGGGGAAATTCAGAACCACACTGAATTAATTCTGAAGCCAGCCGATAAGGGCAGAGCCCTTGTAATTATGAGCAAACTCAAATACAAGGAAGAAGTTCTAAGACAATTACATGACACAACAAATTATGTCAAAATAGCAGGGGATCCCACTACACGAATCAAAAGTAAGATTCTAAGGGTAATTGAGGAAGCATTGTCCTCTGATTTAATAACTAACAAACAAGCACGATTTTTGATAACAGCTCATCCAATCACACCAGTCTTCTATGTATTACTCAAGATACATAAGAAACTACAAGACCCTCCAGGTCGCCCGATTGTTGCTGGTACAGACTCCATTTTCCAACCCATAGCAATTTTCCTTGATCAGTGTATTAGACCCTTATTGGGTTATCTTGATTCATACTTACAAGATACAACAGATTTTTTTATGCAAGATTGCACCCAAGGTGGTTCCGCCTGATAGTCGTTTGGTAACTATGGACATAGCCAGCCTCTACACCTCAATTCCTCATGATTTAGGGATTGAGAGTGTTTTCTTCTTTTTGGATAAGGACAAGTTATACTCACCCAGTGAAAGGAGACTAATTAAGGATCTCTTTGAGATCATTCTGTATGAAAATTTCTTTCTCTTTGAGGATACATTTTATGTCCAAAGAAGAGGGACGGCTATGGGCTCAAATGTAGCACCAACTTATGCAAATCTATTTGTCGGCAAATTTTAAGAAGACTTCGTCTTTAGGGATCAAGGTTTTAGAGATTATGTACAAGGTTGGTATCGCTACATAGACAATATATTCTTTATCTGGACAGGAAGTGAGGAGGATCTGGTTGACTTTGGGCTAAGATTAAATTCTGCACATGTATCTTTGAAATTCACAATGGAATTCAGTCAGACACAAGTAAGTTTCCTGGATACCATGGTATCTATAGTAGATCAACGACTGAGAACGGATCTATATGCCAAGGAAACAGATCGGAATAACACACCATTGTACAACAGTTTTCATCCACCATCTCTTATAAAAAACCTTCCTCTGGGCCAACTATTACGAACTAAAAGAATTGTAGAGGAACCAGAGATGTGCTTGAAAAGATTAAATGAAATGTCTAAACAATTCTCTGATAGAGGATATCCTAGAGAAGTTCTGACACATAATATCCAGAAAGTTATGGATACAGATAGGCCCAGTCTATTACTAAAAAAAGAACCCGACTCCTAAGAAATTTTCGGTTCCCTTTGTTAGCCATTTTGGCTTTCATAGCAGAGGATTGAAGAGGATCATACTGCAACATTGGCACTTACTGAGAGATGATGCTTTAGTGGGCAAGATGTTTGCCGACACTCCACTATTTTCGTTTAGACGTAATAAAAATCTCAGAGATACATTAATTTGTGCCGATTTGGGTCCCACAAAGAAACCAATCGAAATAATTAAGAAAGGTTCATTCTCTTGCATGAATTGTGCATTATGCCATTCAATGCAACAAGGTGACCATGTCGCTCATCCTCTTTCAGGTAAAAGAATACCTATTAAGGGGAGATTCTCATGTGGTTCTAAGTATGTCATTTATGTGATCAAGTGTCCATGTGGCCTAGCCTATGTAGGCGAGACCACCCAAATGGCCAGAGACAGGATCCGCCAACATAAAGCAGCCATAGGCAAAGATGATGAGGATGCCCCGGTGGCGTATCATTTTACTAGGTTCTCACACAATAAAAGCCAACTGAGATTCCAAATTGTGGATGGGGTACCCCCCTTATGTAGAGGTGGGGACAGACAAAAATTATTATTTAGGAAAGAAGCTCAGTGAATTAGGAAACTTGACACGATGACACCAAAAGGCCTCAATAGAGATATATCTTGGGGGAATTTCATCTGATATACCCCACTCATGGAGTTATTTTAGGGAAAAGTTTCTAATCAGATTTCAGATGCTAACATTGTTACTTGGGAACTTTTTCCACATACAAAAAAAGAATTTTTGTTTGATCCCTCCTATACTTCAATGATATTTGAGATCCCAGCACCTGTGTGGTGCATTGTGTTAAAATCTTTAAATAATTTTGAAAAAAAAATTCTTTATAGACTCTAGAAATACTAAATATTAAGTTAGTAGAATGTTGCAAATGTACAAATGCATATCATGGCATCATCAAGTAAAAAAATGGGGTCCTGTTCATATCTGGGTAACCCTGTGTATGTATAAGTACCATTAGTTGAGCATAGTATATATTAAATATAGAATTTTTTCTAAATCTATTTCTTGTAGGTTTCAGTTACATTGCCTTGAACAGTATGGGGCTGTGTGTGCCTTTTGCGTTCTAATTTTTTGGTGACTCCCAATCAATTTATCCTGGCCAGCGATCAATATATTTCCTTTATGCTATTTAATTTTCAAAGTGCATAGTTTCTTTCAGGATTGAGGAGTACACCTTAAGATTAAAGTGTCAGCTCTGTTTGCTTTTTTTGCTTTTTTGTATACAGAATATTAGAATACGCTATTTGCTGAGGCTTCCACATATCTGTAATTTCATTCAGCTTTGAAGAAGAATGACGTGCATAGGTGTGCTTGTAATGTGGATGAGATGTGTATGCGTAGTCCAATGAGCTTAGAGCTTTACCGGTTTAAATGATACCTTCCACCTAGCACCTGCACGTTTCCTTGACAAAGGGGCGGAGTCCCCGAAATGCGCGTCGGATTCAGCTGACACCTGTTCCTACCTGTGCTGTTTGAGCAACCCTGCATGCTAAAAGTTTACGGCTTCCCGGACGGAGAAGGCAAGAGAGGAACAATCTATACATTCGGCTTGCTATCCATTGCCACACTGAAGATTTCGACCAAGTCTCACGGTAATACGGACTGACTCAGGTAAACGGCAAGGAATTTCACCAGCTACAAACAAGGTACCGCAATTGCACCCCCTGGCTTGAGTTATTTATTAAGTATCTGGATGCATATGCTATATCAGCTGACTGATTATCAGCGGAGTGACTGTTTGTAGTGAACCCCATGGCTTGGGTTATATACGAAGCACCTGGGCTTTAAGTTATTGGAGGGTATTTTCCGTGAGTGAAGATTCACTATATAAGCGTGTGAGGTTGGATGAGCAGCAGAGGATTACCTTGCTTAGCAACAGCCGTTTGCATATCAGAAGTGGGGATTGCCCATATGGAAGTTGGGGATTTCTGTGTGACTATATAACACAGACTTTTGGCACTATCAGTATCCAGTTATATATCGAGTTTTTTATAGGATATTGCATGCTACAATTATCTGGACTGCAC
Source organism: Bombina bombina (assembly GCF_027579735.1). Classification (NCBI taxonomy): domain Eukaryota; kingdom Metazoa; phylum Chordata; class Amphibia; order Anura; family Bombinatoridae; genus Bombina; species Bombina bombina. The sequence continues at coordinate 1,074,274,459 of NC_069502.1, read as the reverse complement.
TTTAACATAATATTATATATCCGGATGCAAGTTTAATGACTTTGTGGCACTATCTTTTCAATTATATTGGATACAAAGTATCACATTTTTTCCATATTTTTCACGTCTTTTTGAAGTGATACCATTATACCAAAGTCTCTCTCACAGGTTATGTGACAGGTGCTGCTGTCCTACACTCCCTGGGGACGCCCTGGGGGTGCATTTACATTGTTATTGTTTGGTTTATTTGTATTTTCTTTGTGTATTTATGTATGAATGTTTCTTGCAGATGTGTGGATTGGTGGACGGGGTTTTGTGTGGATCTGTGTGAGTGCATCTTTGATCTTCTCCCATTATTTGTTATGCATTATCAGATAGTGTCTGAATTTATGTGTAACCATTAAAATAATTTGTTATATTCATTACTAAGACTCATTGGCTGGGATTATTTAATTAATTATATATATATATATATATATATATATATATATATACACAGTATATATATATATAGATATATACACGTACACACACACACACATATATATATAGTTCGATATATGTGTGTGTACATATGTATTTACTATAAAACAATAACATAAACAAACAAATACAAAAAATAATGCAAAAGTGTGCTACAAATTTGAATAAATATATATTCAATAGGGTTAAATAAACCAATTTAAACCAGTCTGAGTCTTTAATTTTGTGTCTTTTATTCTGTGTCTTTAACCTTGAATTCCTCAGGTGGTTTCCTCCTGTACTATTATTATCTTAAATATACCCACACATTGCTTGCAACAGGGTACTCACACTTTAGAGAGCTACAAATACGCATTGGGCTCAGTAAGAATTTCTCTGGATAGCTGCAACTTGCTTCATAAATGATTTATTCAATACAAACAATTACAATCTTAAAACAATTAAAATCTTATAAAAATCACTTGGGGTAAAAGTTTCACTTTTAGCAGACACCTTGTGATGGGATCAAATTGGTAAATGTTTTAAAGTGTGCCGTATAACAACTGGCTACAAATGTATCAAGAACATATCCCTGTGCTCTGCTGAGGACATCGGCAAACCCCTAATTGCGCCTCTTACGTACGTTATTATTATAAAAAAACCTTGAGCAGATTGAATGGAGGGACGATAACTTATTAGTAACTTTGGACGTTACATCATAATATACTAATATAGAGAAAGAAAAGGGATTGAATAATCTATTTTAGAACGAGACGAGCAATTAACATCTAAACAAATAAAATGTATTTTAGATGGAATCTGTCTAATATAAGAAACCAATTTCTTTTAGCTATGCAAACTTATACATGTCTGCGAGGACACATTTGTGTTTAGTTTGAATGGCTGGAGGAAGAACCTGATATCCCATTATAGATACATAGATGATATCTTATGCATATGGGAAGGCACTAAAAAAGATTCTGAAGATTATATGAAGTATCTTAATTTGAATGACTGTCAAGTTTAACTTTCTTGGCAAAATAGTGAACAAGAAAAATTATTTTTGGATCTAGTGATATATAGAGGAAGGAATGATTAAAACAAACAAATGTTTTAACATAGTTGATGTAAATAATTTTATTGAAACAAATAGCTTCCATCAAGATATATGGTTAAGGAATATACCTAAGGGTCAATTCCATAGACTAAAAAGAAATTGTACTGATAATTTATTTTATAAAGAAAAATGTAATATAAACAACAGATTTCTAGAAAATAAATACAAAGAGTAATGTATATAAGAGATTATTAAAGACTTGGAAGAACAAGAAAGAAAATACCTTTTTGGTATATAAAAAAATTACTGAACAAAGAAATATGAAATAGGAGCCATAGTCCTTGATCACTGTATACAAAATAGAGAAGTAAGAAATACTATATAAAAACACTGGGGTATCTTAAAAAGAGACACAGGATTCATGGATAATTCCTGCTAAACCTAGAAAAAAAAAAAAAAAAAAAAAAAACACTGAATATAAAAGACAAAATTACACAGTTTTCTACCAAATTTGTCAAATAATGTTAAAAATACTTGGTTAGATAGTGACAAGATAGTTTTGTTTTTATAAATGTGGGTTTTGTTTAGGTTGAATGTCTTTTAATAAAGGAGGAAGAATAGAAAAATTCCCTTGCACAGACAATAACATTTTTTAAATCAACCATCTGTTTACTTGCATTATGAAAAATGTCATCTATTTATTAGAATGTTTTTGTAAACTTCAGTACATTGGCTGAACATCATGCATGCTTAGAAAAATAAAGGGTGCGCTTTACAAGTACCCAATACATACATACATACAATGGAAGAACATGTTAGAAATATAACAAATGGCTTTACAAAACATTTTCTATCCCAACATTTTAAAATTGTACACAATTGTGAACCAAAACATATAAATACATTTATGAATATAAGAAAGTTAAAAACTCATTGGAGAGGAGGTGATGTTTAAAATCTTTTGGGTATAACAGAAATAAAGTGGATTTATAATTTGGAGGTCTAAATAAAGACTTGGAACTACATTATTTTTTAGAATAAGATCAAAATAGCTAAACAAAAATAATAATAATGTTTTAATGTAACAGAGATAGCTAAAAAAAGAGCCTAGAACAAAGTATCATGGGGGCACATATCTATATTATAGTATATTGGATCAAACTCAAACAAGCCTATATATGAGAACAATAGTATTACCTATTATTAGACATGTGACAATGCATGTCGAATTGGGGGGTTTATAATACATAGTTGCTCAAATTTCGTGAGTGGTCTTGTCATATTTCTTTTCTGGGGGTGTGTCTTTATATAGTCATATACTCTTCTATAAGTGAACCAGTTATTAAAACAGGTAAATCCCTGATGAATTAGAGTTTCCTGTGACTTTATTTGTTCATTGTCTATAAGCCAAAAGATCGGAAAGTAAGATGTGTACTAAATTGGTGGGATGTATGGCTTATATCTATATTTAGTGTACTTTTAGAGATCAGAGGCGTTAAAGGGACATTACACACTTTGAGATAGTAATATAAAATGATAAATCACATATATAAAAAGAAGTCTGCAATATACTTTCATTATTTATTTTGTCCTCTTTGCCTGTAATTCCATTCTGAAATTGTGAGCTTTTCAGTTCCTGTTAGAAATGGAAGTGCAGAACACTGTTAAATCCAGCACAACCATTGGCTGCACACTCTAATGACCTATTTATAACTGACCCTAATTGGCCACAGCAGAGAAGGTAACACAAGTTACAACATGGCAGCTCCCAGTGTTTTATAGACACTAAAACTTTACACTTATTTTGTCACTTTTTAAACAACTAATGAAACTTTAAAAAATACATCTACATGTTAGTCATGGACTAATCTTTTCTTTGAATGCATCATTCTATCTAGCATGTATTTAGTGTTTAATGTCCCTTTAATGGGGAGGGGCTAGAAGTAATTTGTGGATATTTAATTGTTATTTTATCCCAGATCTTAAATGTTTCTAGCAGTATTGGATTTTTAGTAGGTAGTTGATATTTTCCTTTTTTAATGTTCCAACATATTTTGCTAAATGTTGTAATTTGAGAGATATTGTTTTCTAGAGTTACCGAATGTGCACTCTTTCTATACGCTACATGGTCACTTTGCTTTCAAAAGGACGGTTTTAAACAAGATTAATTTATATTATTTTTTAAAGGACTGTTTCCTTTTAGTGAACTAGAAACAAAATGGTGACTACAAGATTCTAGGCAAAACACTTAAAATATATTTTTTTAACAGAAGTTGTAAACATTAATGATCGCGTGTTCAGTAATGTAGACACTGTCATGAATGAGTTTGGACTTAGCGTGCATGGAGGCATGTCCCCTGTAAAAACCTGTTCCCAAAGGCGCAATCTTGCGTTACACACCAACAATGATTTAAAGAAAAACACAACTTAAAGGGACACTAAACCCAAACATTTTCTTTCATGATACAGACAGAGAATACAATTTCAAACAACATTCCAATTTACTTCTATTATCTAATTTGCTTCATTCTTTAGATATCCTTTGTTGAAGAAATAGCAATGCACATGAGTGAGCCAATCACACGAGGCATCTATGTGCAACCGCCAATCAGCAACTACTGATCTAGATATGCTTTTCAGCAAAGAATATCAAGAGAGAGAGAAGTAAATTAGTTTAAAATCACATTCTCTTTCTCAATCATGAAAGAAAAAATGTGGGTTTCATGTCCCATTAAAGGGATAAAGTGCTCTTTTTTATCTCCTTTTTTTCTCCCTAGTCTCATTTCACCTGCTAGAGTGTATTCATTTTTTTATTTTTATTTTTAAATAGCTCCATTATTTATTTTTTTTCTCACTTAAACTAGATGGGGTCGATCCGATATAGATCGTAGTTTGCGGCGCAAGCGAAGGAACCCGCGTCGCCCGCAGTTTCAGCTCGCAACTCGAGCTATCCCATATACTGCGCCGTCAGATGCTAAAGTGCCGTAAGTCTGACAAACCAGCGATGTCCAGAAATCTGCGCAAGTACAAATTTCTGGCGTCGCCAGTTACTTACGGCACGTTAGAAACTGCCGGCGCCTACAAAACCTGACTAAAGTCTAAATACCCACACTGTCTAACACGCCTCCCTAACATAGCCCGACAAGTCTAACACGCCTCCCTAACATAGCCCGACACGTCTAACCCTCTATCCGCTATCCCCCCTCACTAGCCTAACAATAAAATATGTATTAACCCCTAAACCGCCGCTCCCAAACCCCGCCGCAACCTAATAATATTATTAACCCCTAAACCGCCGCTCCCGGAGCCCGCCGCAACCTAATAAAATTATTAACCCCTAAACCGCCGCCAGCTATATTAAATCTATAACCCCCCTAAAGTGAGCCCCTAACTACCACCGCCATCTACCTTACCTACCCCCTAAAGTGAGCCCCTACCCCGCCGCTATCTATTGTAAAATTATTAACCCCTAATCTAATCCCCTATACCGCCGCCAGCTATATTAAATTATTTAACCCCTGAAATACTAAACTATCCCTACCACTAAACCTAAGTCTAACCCTACAAATAGCCCTGAAAAGGGCTTTTTGCGTGGCATTGCCCCAAAGTAACAGCTCTTTTGCCAGCCCTTAAAAGGGCTTTTTGCGGGGCATGCCCCAAAGAATTCAGCTCTTTTTCCAGCCCTTAAAAGGGCTTTTGGCGGGGCTTTGTCACAAAGTAAACTGCTCTTTTGCCTACAATCTACATCCCCCTACACCGTGGCCACCTATAATAAATGTATTAACCCCTAATCTAATCCCCCTACACCGCCGCCAGCTATATTAACTATATTAACCCTAATTATATTAGGGTTAATATAGTTAATATAGTTATTACATTATATATATTAACTATATTAACTCTAATTATATTAGGGTTAATATAGTTAATATAGTTACTATAGTATTTATATTAACTATATCTAACCCTAACACCCCTAACTAAATTCTTAGTAAATAAATCTAATTCATATTATAAACTAAAATATTCCTATTTAAATCTAAATACTTACCTATAAAATAAACCCTAAGATAGCTACAATATAATTAATAATTACATTATAGCTATGTTAGGGTTTATGTTTATTTTACAGGTAAATTGTTAATTATTTTAACTAGGTATAATAGTTATTAAATAGTTATTAACTATTTAATAGCTACCTAGTTAAAATAATTACCCAATTACCTGTAAAATAAATCCTAACCTAAGTTACAAATACACCTACACTATAAATAAATTAAAGAAACTACAAATATCTATCTAAAAATACAATTAAATAAACTAAACTAAATTACAAAAAAAAAAACACTAAATTACAAAAAATAAAAAAAAGATTACAAGATTTTTAAGCTAATTACACCTATTCTAAGCCCCCTAATAAAATAATAAAGCCCCCCAAAATAAAAAAATTCCCTACCCTATTCTAAATTAAAAAAAGTTCAAAGCTCTTTTACCTTACCAGCCCTTAAAAGGGCCTTTTGTGGGGGCATGCCCCAAAGAAAACTGCTCTTTTGCCTGCAACCAATCAGCCAATCGGATTGAACTTGAATCTGATTGGCTGATTCAATCAGCCAATCAGATTTTTCTACCTTAATTCCGATTGGCTGATAGAATCCTATCAGCCAATCGGAATTCGACGGACGCCATCTTGGATGACGTCATTTAAAGGAACCTCATTCGTCGGGAAGTCGTCGTGCCAGAAGGATGCTCCGCGGCGGAGGAGCGAAGGAAGAAGATTGAAGATGCCGATTTACTTGAAGACATCGCCGATGGAAGAAGACTCTCTGCTGCTTGCTGGAACACATCGCCCGGATGGAAGAAGACTTCACTGCCGCTTGCTGGAACACATCGCCCGGATCGGATGAGGAGTTCGGCCCGGTGTGGTGAAGACAAGGTAGGGAGATCTTCAGGGGGGTAGTGTTAGGTTTATTTAAGGGGGGTTTGGGTTAGATTAGGGGTATGTGGGTGGTGGGTTGTAATGTTGGGGGGTGGTATTGTGTTTTTTTTTTGCAGGCAAAAGAGCAGTTTTCTTTGGGGCATGCCCCCACAAAAGGCCCTTTTAAGGGCTGGTAAGGTAAAAGAGCTTTGAACTTTTTTTAATTTAGAATAGGGTAGGGAATTTTTTTATTTTGGGGGGCTTTATTATTTTATTAGGGGGCTTAGAATAGGTGTAATTAGCTTAAAAATCATGTAATATTTTTTTTATTTTTTGTAATTTAGTGTTTGTTTGTTTTTGTAATTTAGTTTAGTTTATTTAATTGTATTTTTAGATAGATATTTGTAGTTTCTTTAATTTATTTATAGTGTAGGTGTATTTGTAACTTAGGTTAGGATTTATTTTACAGGTAATTGGGTAATTATTTTAACTAGGTAGGTATTAAATAGTTAATAACTATTTAATAGCTATTATACCTAGTTAAAATAATTAACAATGTACCTGTAAAATAAATATAAACCCTAACATAGCTATAATGTAATGATTAATTATATTGTAGCTATCTTAGGGTTTATTTTATAGGTAAGTATTTAGATTTAAATAGGAATATTTTAGTTTATAATATGAATTAGATTTATTTACTAAGAATTTAGTTAGGGGTGTTAGGGTTAGATAGAGTTAATATAAATACTATAGTAACTATATTAACTATATTAACCCTAATATAATTAGGGTTAATATAGTTAATATATATAATGTAATAACTATATTAACTATAATATACTTAGGGTTAATATAGATAATATAGCTGGTGGCGGGGTAGGTAGATTAAATTAGGGGTTAATAATTTTAATATAGATGGCGGCGGTGTAAGGGGTTCACATTAGGGGATAGATCAGTTAGATGGTGGCGGTTTTAGGGGCTCACAGTAGGGGTTTAGTTTATGTAGATGGCGACGGTTTAGGGGTTAAATACTTTATTATGGATTGCGGCGGGGGATCGCGGTTGACAGGGAGATAGACATTGCGCATGCGTTAGGTGTTAGGTTTATTTTAGCAGATCGAGGTTGACAGGGAGATAGACATTGCGCATGCGTTAGGTGTTAGGTTTATTTTAGTAGCCAGTTTAGTGAGTTACGGGGCTCCAATAGTCAGCGTAAGGCTTCTTACGGCTGCTTTTTGTGGCGAGGTGAAAATGGAGTAAGATTTCTCCATTTTCGCCACGTAAGTCCTTACGCTGTATATTGGATACCAAACTGCGCGGGTTTGGTATACCTGCCTATGGCCCAAAAAACTACGGGCGACGGCAGAAATATACGCGCGTAACTTCTAGGTTACGCCGTATATAGGATACCAAACCCGCGCAAATATTGGCGTCGCCAGCTTTTGCGGGAGACAATTTTTATCGGATCGACCCCGATGTCCACCAATATTGATATTTCAATACGTTGGTAGAGCTTATAGAAAAGTCCAGTAAACAAGGATCAGGAGCAGTAATTAATCTCTCATTGGGGTGGGAGAGAATCCAACCTATTTGAAGAGTGTGCTCACAGCAGCTTTACATATGATGAAATCTTATCAGCAGCTTTACATATGATTAACTCTTATCAGCAGCTTGAATTGAGTCAATTACAACCAAAAATTTCCACAACACATAATAACTTATCAGTTATGGCAGTGACATAAAAGTTTTTATTAAAATGTAGGGGGTGGTGGGGGCGTGTCCGGGCAGCGGCCATGAGCAGTCGCAATATCAAGAGCTCCTGCTGAGATCCGGCTAATCTGCCAATTAGTGTCGATACATTGGATTGCTATTAGACTAAAACTTGAGATTTTAAGTTCCCTCTGTGGTACAGTCATCACAGTCCTAACTCCGGTGTTTTTATGACCACAGAGTCTTGATCTGGACCTTTGAGGCCTATGGTGGCAGCCTAATACGAAGCCTCAGAACCCCCCCCCAGTAGCTAAGCTGGGTACAACAGTCTCTGACGACTGCTACTTTTTTTTTTTTTTACACCACCTAAAGCAGTCTATTGTGGAAGCCGCCAAGCTTATAAACGTATATTTACATTGTGGAGCTGCTTGAAATCTCCTTCAGAAAATGGAGGCCCTGGCTAGGTGGGAAGCTGAGATGACGCAGCTCATCAAAGATCACTATAACAGCTTAGAACTCGAGCTATGTAACCTATTCTTAAACTCAACGCCTAAATACACTGGTCTAACGAAAACAATGACTGAGCCGATAAAGGAGCCGACCTATCTAACTACCAGGGGGCCCAACACCCAACCTCAGCCTGTAATACTGGATGATAGTGACCAACCCTTTACAGCACCTCCAGAGGCCCTGCAGAACGCAGAAGTTTCCCTGCAACACCCCTCCATTGCGGCTCATCTACCTGTTAACCCGGCTGCATATAAAAATATACCGCCTGTGGTGCTGTGGATAAGGGGCGACCTGGCACCTCGATGGATTAGACGCAGCAGACGGAGGGCGAGGCAGCTGGCCTTGATGGTTCCTGTAATTCACGTAGTCGCTTGCCGACCCAGGGGGTTACAAAGAACGCGAACGGATCAGCCAGGAAGAGCAGCAGCAAGTCGGGTTTCTCCTTCTCTACGAAGCGCCCGACTTCCTTATACTGCAGAGGGTCACAGACTTGAGTTTGTAGACAGATCCCGGGCAGCCCTCTGCAGACAGCGATACTACAAACAGCTCCTTTACACATCTTGTGCCCACCTGCTCCCACGGCTTGGAGTGGGGTAGAGCCAGCTACTTTCCATCGATGAGCCCCATACCCTAGTGAACATTCCTCAGGATAAGGCAAACTTTAATAATACCTGTGTGTTTCTTTTTGTCAATTATCGTGCTCATTCTAATCCTGCACTGGTTAGTAGATATACTAGGTTATACAGTATCAAAGTGATTAGACAATGCTTAGATCCCCCCTGGTTCATTCAGAGTCTTTATTTTGACATCTAAAATCTTTTCCTTATGTACTCACGAGCAACTATATACCCATATAGGAGCAGGGTTATCTATTTCTAAATAGTGAAGTGCTGACCTACAATAAGAAGTATTAGTAATGTTCTTGCCTTACTTTATTCATGTTAGCTTTTTGCTGGTTTCACGTGAAAAAACAGGTTATTTGTTCTTTTGAAAACTATTGAAAGCTAAATTACAATTTAATCTTAACACCAGCTTTTCCAGTCCCCCTAGCACATTTTTTTTTTTCTTTGTATTCAGCTCCTTCACCCATAACTACTAATATCACAGCTCATAGCTATCTTCATGTCTATATGCTATAATAGGCAATGTGTTATACTTTTTATTCTATTAGCTCTCCTTAATGCTGGCTCCCATATCATTATATCATTATATCATTAAATTTGCTAATATCTACTAATGGACCCACATGTGGTCCGCCTTTTCATTCATTATCCCTCATACCCCCTTCTTAATTTTAGCTAACAGTTAGCAGTCCAAAAGTGGCTGTTTTTTATTTATTTTTTTCGCAAAAGGGGGAAATTGTTAATTGTCGTTGAGATCTCCATATAAAGGGATTTATATATAGTAAAAATTAGGTTTCTGACATGTAATTATACTTGTTATTGCATGCATGCACATTGTGTTTCCCAGGATTATTATGCTATGCTCGTCTAATGTGCTGCTGATTATCGCACTGTAAGACATTTTTGATGTTTATGTGTTTGCAAGTTAAACCTCAATAAAAATCATTTAAAAAAAAAAAAATGTAGGGGGTGGTGAGATTTCCGACTTCGTTCATTTTATCTTACCATGCTTAAAGGGACGTTTTAATTTAAAAAAAAAACTTTCAATCATTCATTTAATTTTTTTAGCTTAATGAAATGATAAAGAATTTGTTTGCTTTTTCGTGTCACAACTTACAATATTATGTAGGCATCTACTTAGCATTAAAGGAACAGTCTAGGCCAAAATAAACTTTCATGATTCAGATAGAGCATGTAATTTTAAACAATTTTCCAGTTTACTTTTATCACCAATTTTGCTTTGTTCTCTTGGTATTCTTAGTTGAAAGCTTAACCTAGGAGGTTCATATGCTAATTTCTTAGACCTTGAAGCCCACCTCTTTCAGATTGCATTTTAACAGTTTTTCACCACTAGAGGGTGTTAGTTCACCAGGGCTGGACTGGGAATAAAAAGCAGCCCTGGAAAAAAATATGAAGACCAGCCCTATTTTATGTTGAGTCGGTAGAATGCAAATGCTCCATTTTTCTCAAAGGGCATTACTGGGATACTCCTTCCCTAATATTTTTTCAGAAGTAAATTATATTACTTTGTATTAAACAAAAATGCCAGATTGAGATTATATAGCAAAACTACAACCCAATTGTATCAATCAATCACCCCTTTAAATTGTAGCTTTCCAGCCCCAGCTGCTGCAGCCCACCGGGAAATCTCCTGGTATCCTGGTAGGCCAATCCGGCCCTGTAGTTCACGTATTTCATATAGATAACACTGTGCTCGTGCACGAGAAGTTATCTGGGAGCAGGCACTGATTGGCTAGACTGCAAGTCTGTCAAAAGAACTGAAAAAAGGGGCAGATTGCAGAGGCTTAGATACAAGATAATCACAGAGCTTAAAAGTATATTATTATAACTGTGTTGGTTATGCAAAAATGGGGAATGGGTAATAAAGGGATTATCTATCTTTTAAAACAATAAAAATTCTGGTGTAGACTGTCCCTTTAAAGGGACAGTAAACACCTTGAGCTTTTCATAGAAAACTCTTATTTATACATAGTAAATTACTTTGCACTATACTTTATTTTGCCCCCTTTTCATGTAATTTAGCTCTAAAATTGTGGATTTTCTAACGGCTAGATTTAGAGTTTTGTCGGTAACGACCCGCGTAGCTAACGCATGCTTTTTTCCCCCCGCACCTTTTAAATACCGCTGGTATTTAGCGTTCACAGAATGGCTGCATTTTCAGTGCGTTAGGCTCCAAAAAAGGAGCGTAGAGCATAATTTACCGCCACTGCAACTCTCGATACCAGCGGTGCTTACGGACGTGGCCAGCTTGAAAAAAGTGCTTGTGCACGATTCCCCCATAGGAAACAATGGGGCAGTTTGAGCTGAAAAAAAACCTAACACCTGCAAAAAAGCAGCGTTAAGTTCCTGACGCAGCCCCATTGTTTCCTATGGGGAAACAATTCTTAAGTCTGCACCTTACACCCTAACATGTACCCCGAGTCTAAACACCCCTAACCTTACACTTATTAACCTCTTATCTGCTGCCCCCGCTATCGCTGACCCCTGCATATTATTATTAACCCCTAATCTGCCGCTCCGTACACCGCCGCAACCTACATTATCCCTATGTACCCCTAATCTGCTGCCCATAACACCGCCGACCCCTGTATTATATTTATTAACCCATAATCTGCCCCCCACAACGTCGCCTCTACCTACCTACAATTATTAACCCCTAATCTGCTGACCGGACCTCACCGCTACTATAATAAATGTATTAACCCCTAATCCGCCTCACTAAACCTATAATAAATAGTATTAACCCCTAATCTGCCCTCCCTAACATCGCCGATACCTAACTTCAAGTATTAACCCCTAATCTGCCGACCGGACCTCACCGCTTCTCTAATAAATGTATTAACCCCTAAAGCTAAGTCTAACCTTAACACTAACACCCCCCTAAGTTAAATATAATTTAAATCTAACGAAATAAATTAACTCTTATTAAATAAATTAATCCTATTTAAAGCTAAATACTTAACTGTAAAATAAACCCTAATATAGCTACAATAAAAATTATAATTATATTGTAGCTATTTTAGGATTAATATTTATTTTACAGGCAACTTTGTATTTATTTTAACCAGGTACAATAGCTATTAAATAGTTAATAACTATTTAATAGCTACCTAGTTAAAATAATTACAAAATTACCTGTAAAATAAATCCTAACCTAAGTTACAATTAAACCTAACACTACACTATCAATAAATTAATTAAATAAACTACCTACAATTATCTACAATTAAACCTAACACTACACTATCAATAAATTAATTAAATAAAATACCTACAATTATCTACAATTAAACCTAACACTACACTATCAATAAATTAATTAAATATAATACCTACAATTACCTACAATTAAACCTAACACTACACTATCAATAAATTAATTAAATACAATACCTACAAATAAATACAATTAAATAAACTAAATAAAGTACAAAAAATAAAAAAGAACTGTTACAAAAAATAAAAAAATATTTACAAACATTAGAAAAATATTACAACAATTTTAAACTAATTACACCTACTCTAAGCCCCCTAATAAAATAACAAAGACCCCCAAAATAAAAAAATGCCCTACCCTATTCTAAAATTAAAAAAGTTCAAAGCTCTTTTACCTTACCAGCCCTCAAAAGGGCCTTTTGCGGGGCATGCCCCAAAGAAAACTGCTCTTTTGCCTGTAAAAGAAAAATACAACCCCCCCAACATTAAAACCCACCACCCTCATACACCTAATCTAACCCAACCCCCCTTAAAAAAACCTAACACTACCCCCCTGAAGATCATCCTACCTTGAGTCGTCTTCACTCAACCGAGCCACCGATGGAACTGAAGAGAAGTGATCCTCCAAGGAGCGCTGAAGAAATCTTCCATCCGATGAAGTGATCCTCCAAGCGGCGCTGAAGACGTCTTCCATCCGGGCGATTTCATCTTCCAAGCGGGGTCTTCAATCTTCTTTCTTCAGGATCCATCTTGCAGACCTCCGACGCGGAACATCCTGCTTGCCCGACGGACTACCGACGAATGGAGGCTCCTTTAAGGGACGTCATCCAAGATTAATTAAGGTAGGAAAATTCTGATTGGCTGATGGAATCAGCCAATCAGATTCAAGTTCAATCCGATTGGCTGATCCAATCAGCCAATCAGATTGAGCTCGCATTCTATTGGCTGTTCCGATCAGCCAATAGAATTAGAGCTCAATCTGATTGGCTGATCCAATCAGCCAATCGGATTGAACTTGAATCTGATTGGCTGATTCCATCAGCCAATCAGAATTTTCCTACCTTAATTCCGATTGGCTGATATAATCCTATCAGCCAATCGTAATTCAAGGGACGCCATCTTGGATGACGTCCCTTAAAGGAGCCTTCATTCGTCGGTAGTCCGTCGGGCCAGCAGGATGTTCCACGTTGGAGGTCTGCAAGATGGATCCTGAAGAAAGAAGATTGAAGACCCCGCTTGGAAGATGACATCGCCCGGATAGAAGACTTCTTCAGCGCCGCCTGGAGGATCACTTCATCGGATGGAAGATTTCTTCAACGCCCCTTGGAGGATTCTTTCTGCTGCTTCGGATCTCCTCTTCTGTTCCATCGGTGGCTCGGTTGAGTGAAGACGACTCAAGGTAGGATGATCTTCAGGGGGCTAGAGTTAGTTTTTTTTAAGGGGGGTTTGGGTTAGATTAGGGGTATGTGGGTGGTGGGTTTTAATGTTGGGGGGGTTGTATTTTTCTTTTACAGGCAAAAGAGCAGTTTTCTTTGGGGCATGCCCCGCAAAAGGCCCTTTTGAGGGCTGGTAAAGTAAAAGAGCTTTGAACTTTTTTAATTTAGAATAGGGTAGGGCATTTTTTTATTTTGGGGGTCTTTGTTATTTTATTAGGGGACTTAGAGTAGGTGTAATTAGTTTAAAATTGTTGTAATATTTTTCTAATGTTTGTAAATACTTTTTTATTTTTTGTAATTTAGTTAGTTTATTTAATTGTATTTATTTGTAGGCATTGTATTTAATTAATTTATTGATAGTGTAGTGTTAGGTTTAATTATAGGTAATTGTAGGTATTTTATTTAATTAATTTTTGATAGTGTAGTGTTAGGTTTAATTGTAGATAATTGTAGGTATTTTATTTAATTAATTTATTGATAGTGTAGTGTTAGGTTTAATTGTAGATAATTGTAGGTAGTTTATTTAATTAATTTATTGATAGTGTAGTGTTAGGTTTAATTGTAACTTAGGTTAGGATTTATTTTACAGGTAATTTTGTAATTATTTTTAACTAGGTAGCTATTAAATAGTTATTAACTATTTAATAGCTATTGTACCTGGTTAAAATAAATACAAAGTTGCCTGTAAAATAAATATTAATCCTAAAATAGCTACAATATAATTATAATTTATATTGTAGCTATATTAGGGTTTATTTTACAGGTAAGTATTTAGCTTTAAATAGGAATAATTTATTTAATAAGAGTTAATTTATTTCGTTAGATTTAAATTATATTTAACTTAGGGGGGTGTTAGGGTTAAGGTTAGACTTAGCTTTAGGGGTTAATACATTTATTAGAGAAGCGGTGAGGTCCGGTCGGCATATTAGGGGTTAATACTTGAAGTTAGGTGTCGGCGATGTTAGGGAGGGCAGATTAGGGGTTAATACTATTTATTATAGGGTTATTGAGGCGGATTAGGGGTTAATAACTTTATTATAGTATCGGTGAGGTCCGGTCGGCAGATTAGGGGTTAATAATTGTAGGTAGGTGGCGGCGACGTTGGGGGCGGCAGATTAGGGGTTAATAAATATAATATAGGGGTCGGCGGTGTTAGGGGCAGCAGATTAGGGGTACATAGGGATAACGTAGGTGGCGGCGGGGTGCGGTCGGCAGATTAGGGGTTAAAAAATTTTAATAGAGTGGTGGCAATGTGGGGGGGGCCTCGGTTTAGGGGTACATAGGTAGTTTATGGGTGTTAGTGTACTTTAGAGCACAGTAGTTAAGAGCTTTATGAACCGGCGTTAGCCCAGAAAGCTCTTAACTCCTGGAGTTTTGTCGTTAGATTTCTAATACTCACTTCAGCCACGACTCTAAATAACGGCGTTAGAAAGATCCCATTGAAAAGATAGGATACGCAAATGGCGTAGGGGGATCTGCGGTATGGAAAAGTCGCGGCTGGAAAGTGAGCGTTAGACCCTTTCCTGACTGACTCTAAATACCAGTGGGCGGTAAAAACCAGCGTTAGGAGCCTCTAACGCTGGTTTTGACGGCTAACGCCAAACTCTAAATCTAGGCGTAATACTTTTATAATTGCACACCGCAGACTTCTCAAGGCTAACCGTGCTGCATACATTTTCCTAATTGGCTTTAGCTGATAACAACAGCAAAACTGCACTTTATGCTAAAATTATGACACTGACTAGTCTTGTTTCTCTATATAAGTCAATGGGTGGGTGTAGTTTTGCAATTTAAAACAATTAATTAAGAACAATTATTAACATGTTTTAATTTTTGTAGACCTGGATGGCATGTTATTTTATAGCAAGACACGGCTAAGAGTATGATTCTGTAATTATTCTGATGGTTTGCTTGGTCCTAGCAGGGCTTAGTGTATCCCCACACACACACACACACACACACACATTTTAATTAACAGGACACCATCAAATTGTCTTGTAAAAAGTAATTTGTCATAAGCAAGCAGCAAGCCATTTAGTATTAGGACAGCTGACAGGTTTTTTGCATATGTCTGCAAATGTAAACACTGTGTAATTGTATTTCTTGTCACTTTTGTTTATCTCAGTATGATAAGAAGAATAATAAAATGTACAAGTGTCTTATTTACTCCTCTAAAAACAGTAGGAGTGTTCCTTACCTCATGCAGATATTAATCATTAAAACAGATTACTGTCTATTGAAATGTGATACTTAAAATATCATCCTTAGCAAAGTACACAAAATACAAATTGTTTGAGAGCTCCCTTGGGGATTTTCCACAGTGCAGATAGAACTTTTAGGATGAATACTTCTTTAGAAACAAGTTTAGATAAGACATAAGCCTAGATTTTATAGCAGCTGTAATGTTACCTCCTGGAAAGTAGGAAAAGTCTATATAGACTTAAAGTGATGGTAAATTTCAAACTTTAAAGGGACGGTCTACACCAGAATTTTTATTGTTTAAAAAGAGAGATACAGTAAGCCCTTTATTACCCATTCCCCAGTTTTGCATAAACAACATTTATATTAATATACTTTTTACCTCTGTGATTACCTTGTATCTAAGCCTCACAGACTGCCCCTTTATTTCAGTTCTTTTTACAGACTTGCATTTTAGCCAATCAGTGCTGACTCCTAGGAAACTCCACGTGCTTGAGCACAATGTTATCTATATGGCACACATGAACTTATGTCCTCTAGTTGTGAAAAACTGTCAAAATGCATTCAGATAAGAGGCAGCCTTTAATGGCTAAGAAATTAGAATATGATCATATCTAGTTTTAGCTTTCAGCTAAGAATACCAAGAGAACAAAGCAAAATTGATGATAAAAATTTTTTTGTGAAGATGATTAAAATTATATGCCCTATCTGAAACATGGAAGTTTAGATTGTCCCTTTCAGAATCTTGAAATCAAAAATATATTAGTGTACAAACAAAACCGCATAATTATTTTATTTTAAAAAAAGTGTATATATATTTTAGAATAATAAAAAAATGATTATCCTACTTGGTATCTTCTGTTCCTCCACCCCCTTCATTTCCTCTTTTGGCTGGGCTGTGACATAGCGAGCAGTCCCACCCACTCTTCACATAGGCATAACATTGTAATAAAAGCATTACTATAGGTACGGATCTAACCATTTTTACAAATAGATTTAAAATAAAAAGTGCACATATAGTTTAATGGCAAAGACTACATGGCATTTTATTAGCTAAAGTTTACCATCAATTTAACTGAAATGACTCTTGTTACTAACTGGTAGGGAAATTTACAAAACAGAATATACAATGTTGTCCCATACTCAAATCAAACAGAATTAAAGTGCCTTGCAAGGATCCCTTCTCTGCCATCCAAATGTAAAAACAATTGTCTAGATTACGAGTTCTGCGTTAGCTTTAAAAAGCAGCGTTGAGGGGTCCTAACGCTGCTTTTTAAAGCCTGCTGGTATTACAAGTCTGGCAGGTACAGGTGTACCGCTCACTTTTCTTCCGCGACTCGAGGCTACCACAAATCCCCTTACGTCAAGATTAAAAAGTCAGTAGTTAAGAGTTTTATGGGCTAGTGCCGGAACATAAAGCTCTTAAAGTGCTACAAAGTACACTAACACCCATAAACTATCTATTAACCCCTAAACCGAAGCCCCCTTACATTGCAAACACTAAAATAAATATTTTTAACCCCTAATCTGCTGCCCCTAACATCGCCAACACCTACATTATAGTTATTAACCCATAATCTGCCGCCCCCAACGTCACCGCCACCTACCTACAATTATTAACCCCTAATCTCCCGACCTGACATCGTTAATGTATTAACCCCTAAACCGCCGCACTCCCGCCTCGCAAACACTATAGTAAATTTTAATAACCCCTAATCTGCCCCCCAATGTCGCCGCCACCTACCTACAATTATTAACCCCTAATCTCCCGCCCCCAAAGTCGCCGCTACTATAATAAAGTTATGAACCCCTAAACCTAAGTCTAACCTTAACCCTAACACCCCCCTAAATTAAATATAATTTAAATAAATCTAAATAAAATTACTATAATTAAATAAATTAATCCTATTTAAAACTAAATACTTACCTATAAAATAAACTCTAAAGCCTAGATTTAGAGTTCTGCGTTAGCCGTCAAAACCAGCATTAGGGGGTCCTAACGCTGGTTTTGGCCGCCCGCTGGTATTTAGAGTCAGTCAGGAAAGGGTCTAACGCTCACTTTCCATCCGCGACTTTTCCATACCGCAGATCCCCCTACGCCATTTGCGTATCCTATCTTTTCAATGGGATCTTTCTAACGCCGGTATTTAGAGTCTTGGCTGAAGTGAGCGTTAGAAATCTAACGACAAAACTCCAGCCGCAGAGAAAAGCCAGGAGTTAAGAGCATTCTGGGCTAACGCCGGTTCATAAAGCTCTTAACTACTGTGCTCTAAAGTACACTAACACCCATAAACTACCTATGTACCTAAACCGAGGCCCCCCCACATTGCCACCACTCTAATAAAAAATTTTAACCCCTAATCTGCCGACCACACACCGCCGCAACCTACATTATCCCTATGTACCCCTAATCTGCTGCCCCTAACACCGCTGACCCCTACATAATATTTATTAACCGCTAATCTGCCCCCCCCCCCAACGTCGCCGCTACCTTACCTACAATTATTAACCTAATCTGCCGACCGGACCTCACCGCTACTCTAATAAATGTATTAATCCGCCTCACTCCCGCCTCAAAAACCCTATAATAAATAGTATTAACCACTAATCTGCCCTCCCTAACATCGCCAACACCTAACTTCAAGTATTAACCCCTAATCTGCCAACCGGACCTCGCCGCTACTCTAATAAATGTATTAACCCCTAAAGCTAAGTCTAACCCTAACCCTAACACCCCCCTAAGTTAAATATAATTTTTATCTAACAAAATAAAATAAATCTTATTAAATAAATTATTCCTATTTAATGCTAAATACTTACCTGTAAAATAAACCCTAATATAGCTACAATATAAATAATAATTATATTGTAGTTATTTTAGGATTAAAATTTATTTTACAGTCAACTTTGTATTTATTTTAACCAGGTACAATAGCTATTAAATAGTTAATAACTATTTAATAGCTACCTAGTTAAAATAATTACAAAATTACCTGTAAAATAAATCCTAACCTAAGTTACAAATACACCTAACACTACACTATCAATAAATTAATTAAATAAATTAAATACAATTATCTAAAATAAAAGACAATTAAATAAACTAAACTATATTACAAAAAAAACAAACACTAAATTACAAAAAAATAAAAAAATATTACAAGAAGTTTAATCTAATTACGCCTAATCTAAGCCCCCTAATAAAATAAAAAAGCCCCCCAAAATAATAAAATTCCCTATCCTAAACTAAATTACAAAGTAATCAGCTCTTTTACCAGCCCTTAAAAGGGCGTTTTGCGGGGCATTGCCCCAAAGTAATCAGCTCTTTTACCTGTAAAAAAAAGAAATACAATCCCTCCCCAACATTACAACCCACCACCCACACACCCCTACTCTAAAACCCACCCGATCCCCCCTTAAAAAAACCTAACACTACCCCATTGAAGATCACCCTACCCTGAGCCATGTTTACCCAGTCGTGCACCGATGGGGCAGAAGAGGACATCCGGACCGGCAGAAGTCTTCATCCTATCCAGGCAGAAGAGGACATCCAGACCGGCAGAAGTCTTCATCCAGGCGGCATCTTCTATCTTCATCCTTCCAGAGCGGAGCCATCTTCTATCCAACCGACACAGAGCCATCCTCTTCAATCGAAGCCCTAACGAAGAATGAAGGTTCCTTTAAATGACGTCATCCAAGATGGTGTCCCTCGAATTCCGATTGGGTGATAGGATTCTATCAGCCAATCGGAATTAAGGTAGGAAAAATCAGATTGGTTGATTTAATCAGCCAATCAATTCTATTGGCTGATCCAATCAGCCAATCGGATTGAACTTCAAGCCGATTGGCTGATTAAATCGACCAATCTGTCAGTATATTTATGAAAATCTTAGTAGTGCTATCCAAATAATATATCAGCTTATGGCAGGGTTATAATCACAATACAAATAATAATTTTCCTTAAAAATAGAAACCCTTAATCAACATGCACCTACTAGACCATACAATTAATATAAATATCTGAATTCTTTTATTTAGTTAATATCCATAAACATATTGAAATATATTTGCAATAAAAGGAAATGAAATAATATTATATACACTTGAAAACTATTTAAATATGTTATGCAAAGTTCATACACGCTTATCTTTAAAACCAACCTTATTTACAAATCTTTTAACATCCAAGCAATACAATTCTAAACTGTGCTCTTAAACAATAGGATAATATATATTCTGCTATTTAACTGCAATTTATCCTAATACATAATTAACTTACAATATCAGAACTTGCACAGATGAGTTACTTAACAAATCAGATACAGATTTAAACAATATATAGGCTGTGAAATGTTAACTTGAAAAACACACTGCTTCTTTAAATTTTTTAACTGTACTTTAAACTGTAGTGACTTAGAATTTAACTAATAGTCTTGCCAATAACCTTGAATACATTACCAGGGTAAAGAGCAGTTGATATCTAATATTCCTTAATAGGAATTGTTTCACCTCAGAAATTTCAAAATTGGAGATAATGCATATGGAGTCCAATAGTAGGTGTGTGCTTTAATAATAACTGCAGCAGTTATTCCTTTTGGGTCAGCCAACACAACAACCTTTTTCTTAGTCTCGATGCTGGGGTTTAAATCATCTGATTTCACCCCTCCCTGTTTTTGGTTATTATCAGTCATTGGTGAATATTGGAAACGCCCACGGCCTTGTCTTGGATTGGTTCTTTGCAACTGAACATGGATTGGTTTATTTGGTAAGTGTGTTGTCAAGGAAAATGCATCCCTGCAACAACCAATCATCTCATGGTTGCAATTCCGCATCATAACACTAGGTGGCAGCAGACGTACAAACAAACAAATACAGCAAGACATTTCTAAAACATTTTTAAGCAAGTTAATTATTTTCATAAAATGGTTATTTAATCAGATTACACTCTTCATTAATCATATATAACCCCAATTACAGATGGTTAATATTAGGTTATTTTTTTCTGATTATTCTGATACCAAATATGTTATATTATTAACATTTTATTATATTAAGGCAATTTAATTCTGCTAATTATTAGCTTAAAATGCATTACAATTTTATCGGTATCCTGGCATTTATATAGAAATAACAGCCTATTTTTATATTTCCAGATTGGTAGTATTTAAAACTCCTGATATACTGCATTCATCCAGATATAGCATGTTACATTTCTGTGTATTTCTTCCTGAATACATGAATCCTGTCTATGTAGATCTGAAATAAAAATAAATGTTAATAATCACTTCTCTTCAGGTCCATAAACATCTATTCATGTTCTTAAACACACAGAGGCTAAGATATTCATGCCTTCAAAATATACATATATATATATATATATATATATATATATATATATATATATATATATATATTTAGATGTTAATATTTGATATCACATAAATATACATCTCATATCCATTAAAATATATATATTTTCCTGGAATTATATTTTATTTGAAATCTAAATACAGTTATTTTGAAATCATAATGTAAGTCATGTGCTTTTCTCTATGTTATCCTAACCTCAGACGCAATGTCTGTGTCACGTGTATTCTGGTGTTATCAGCCACACAGCATGAGCCACTCAAACAAATCTGTGCTAATTATCAGTCTCTTGCTAAATTATACAATTGAATAATTTAGCATATTGAGTGTGTGAGATCTCCCAGAAACAATCCTTTGTTCTACAAACAGTGTGCACATCCACAGACTTACCAAATAAAGACAAATATACTTCTATATATTATTTAATAATATTTCAAATACCTTGACAAATCAGATTTTTCCTACCTTAATTCCGATTGGCTTGATAGAATCCTATCAGCCAATCGGAATTCGAGGGACGCCATCTTGGATGATGTCATTTAAAGGACCCTTCATTCTTCGCTAGGACTTCGATTGAAGAGGATGGCTCCACGTCGGCTGGATAGAAGATGGCTCCGCTCCGCCCTGAAAGGATGAAGATAGAAGTTGCCACTTGGATGAAGACTTCTGCCGGTCTGGATGTCCTCTTCTGCCCGGATAGGATGAAGACTTCTGCCGGTCCGGATGTCCTCTTCTGCCCCATCGGTGCCCGGCTGGGTGAACACGGCTCAAGGTAGGGTGATCTTCAATGGGGTAGTGTTAGGTTATTTTAAGGGGGGATCGGGTGGGTTTTAGAGTAGGGGTGTGTGGGTGGTGGGTTGTAATGTTGGGGGGGGATTGTATTTCTTTTTTTTACAGGTAAAAGAGCTGATTACTTTGGGGCAATGCCCCGCAAAAAGCCCTTTTAAGGGCTGGTAAAAGAGCTGATTACTTTGTAATTTAGTTTAGGATAGGGAATTTTATTATTTTGGGGGGCTTTTTTATTTTATTAGGGGGCTTAGATTAGGCGTAATTAGATTAAACTTCTTGTAATATTTTTTTATTTTTTGTAATTTAGTGTTTGGTTTTTTTTGTAATATAGTTTAGTTTATTTAATTGTATTTTATTTTAGATAATTGTATTTAATTTATTTAATTAATTTATTGATAGTGTAGTGTTAGGTGTTTTTGTAACTTAGGTTAGGATTTATTTTACAGGTAATTTTGTAATTATTTTAACTAGGTAGCTATTAAATAGTTATTAACTATTTAATAGCTATTGTACCTAGTTAAAATAAATACAAAGTTGGCTGTAAAATAAATATAAATCCTAAAATAGCTACAATGTAACTATTAGTTATATTGTAGCTATATTAGGTTTTATTTTATAGGTAAGTATTTTGTTTTAAATTGGATTAATTTATTTAATTATAGTAATTTTATTTAGATTTATTTAAATTATATTTAACTTAGGGGGGTGTTAGGGTTAGGGTTAGACTTAGGTTTAGGGGTTAATAACTTTATTATAGTAGCGGCGACTTTGGGGGTGGAAGATTAGGGGTTAATAATTGTAGGTAGGTGGCGGTGACGTTGGGGGCGGCAGATTAGGGGTTATTAAATTTACTATAGTGTTTGCGAGGCGGGAGTGCGGCGGTTTAGGGCTTAATACATTTATTAAAGTGGCGGCGATGTCTGGTTGGCAGATTAGGGGTTAATAATTGTAGGTAGGTGGCGGTGATGTTGGAGGCGGGAGATTAGGGGTTAATAAATATAATATAGGTGTCAGCGATGTTAGGGGCAGCAGATTAGGGATTCATAGGGATAATGTAGGTGGCGGCGGTGTCCGGAGTGGCAGATCAGGGGTTAATAATATAATGTAGGTGGCAACGATGTTGGGGGTGGAAGATTAGAGGTTAATAAGTGTAAGATTAGGGGTGTTTAGACTCGGGGTTCATGTTAGGGTGTTAGGTGTAGACATTAAAAGTATTTTCCCATAGGAAACAATGGGGCTGCGTTAGGAGCTGAACGTTGCTTTTTTGCAGGTGTTAGGTTATTTTCCAGCCAGCTCAGCCCCATTGTTTCCTATGGGGAAATCGTGCACAAGCACATTTTGCCAGCTTACCGCTACCGTAAATAACGCTGGTATTACAGGTAGAAGTGGCGCAAAATTTGCTCAACGCTCACCTTTCTGAGGCGAACGCAGCCATTCAGAAAACTTGTAATATACCAGCATTGTTTAAAGTGTGCGCTAGAAAAAAAAGGCTCGTTAGCACTGCAGGTCTTTACCGACAAAACTCGTAATCTAGGCGAATGTTAAACAAGTAAATATTTGTTTGCCTTTTAAGTGCATGTAAACTCATATACCAGTATATAATGCTCACTGGGTAATTTGGCATTTCTTATTAAACTGCTTTGGCTAATAAAACCCATATACCTTGCATGTGAACATTTTTTGAGAGAGATTTCCCAATCCATAAGATTTTTTAATCATTTTCAAAATGAACAGCTTTGACCACTTGACTGTTTACTGTTTTTTTCAATGTTAAATAAGGTTACAAAAACTAGATTCTTACTGCATTAAGATGTTAAAATATTAAAAATGTTTATATTTTTTATATTTTATTAAATTAGCAAATTTGAAAATGCCAAATATACGGCTAGATTACGAGTTGTGCGTTAGGCTTAAAAAGCAGCGTTGTCCGGTCCTAACGCTGCTTTTTAACGCCCGCTGGTATTACGAGTTTTGTAGGTACAGGTGTACCGCTCACTTTTTTGGCCAGACTTGTAAATACCGCAAATCCACTTACATAAATTGCGCATCCTATTTTTTCAATGGGACTTGCATAGCACCGGTATTACGAGTCTGCCAAAAAGTGAGCGGTAGACCCTCTCCTGTCAAGACTGGTACCGCATTTTAAAGTCAGTAGTTAAGAGTTTTACACTACAACACCGTAGCATAAAACTCTTAACTAAAGTGCTAAAAAGTACACTAACACCCATAAACTACCTATTAACCCCTAAACCGAGGCCCTCCCGCATCGCAAACACTTAAAAAAAAAAATTAACCCCTAATCTGCCAAACCGGACATCGCCGCCACTATAATAAATATATTAATACCTAAACCGCCGCACTCCCGCCTCGCAAACATTAGTTAAATATTATTAACCCCTAATCTGCCGTCCCTAACATCGCCGACACCTACCTACATTTATTAATCCCTAATCTGCCGCCCACAATGTCGCCGCCACTATATTAAATTTGTTAACCCCTAAACCTAAGTCTAACCCTAACCCTAAACCCCCCTAACTTAAATATTATTAAAATAAACTAATATAACTAATAGTTACATTGTATCTATCTTAGGTTTTATTTTTATTTTACAGGCAAGTTTGTATTTAATTTAACTAGGTAGACTAGTTATTAAATAGTTATTAACTATTTAATAACTACCTAGCTAAAATAAATACAAATTTACCTGTAAAATAAAACCTAACCTAAGTTACACTAACACCTAACACAGTACTCTATAATTAAATTAATTGCCTAGATTAAATACAATTAAATAAAATTAGCTAAAGTACAAACCCCCCCACTAAATTACAGAAAATAATAAACAAATTACAAGATTTTTAAACTAATTACACCTAATCTAATTCCCCTAACAAAATAAAAAAGCACCCCCAAAATTAAAAAGCCCTACCCTACACTAAATTACAAATAGCCCCTAAAAGGGCCTTTTGCGGGGCATTGCCCCAAAGTAATCAGCTCTTTTACGTGTAAAAAAAAATTGCAAATCCCCCCCAACATTAAAACCCACCACCCACACAACCAACCCTACTCTAAAACCCACCCAATCCCCCCTTAAAAAAACCTAACACTAACCCCTTGAAGATCACCTTAAAGGGAGAAGTCTTCATCCAGCCGGTCCGAAGTCCTCAACGAAGCTGGGAGAAGTCTTCATTCAAGCCGGGGCGAAGTGGTCCTCCAGACGGGCAGAAGTCTTCATTCAGACGGCATCTTCTATCTTCATCCATCCGGCGCAGAGCGGGTCCATCTTCAAGACATCCGATGCAGAGCATCCTCTTCATCCGATGGCTAAGACTGAATGAAGGTTCCTTTAAATGATGTCATCCAAGATGGCATCATTTCAATTCCGATTGGCTGATAGAATTAAGGTAGAAAAAAATCCTATTGGCTGATGCAATCAGCCAATAGGTTTGAGCTGGCATTCTATTGGCTGATTGGAACAGCCAATAGAATGCCAGCTCAATCCTATTGGCTGATTGGATCAGTCAATAGTACTGAACTTCAATCCTATTGGCTGATTGGATCAGCCAATAGCCTTTTTTTCTACCTTAATTGAAGGGACGTCATCTTGGATGACGTCATTTAAAGGAACCTTAATTCAGTCTTAGCAGTCGAATGAAGAGGATGCTCCGCGTCGGATGTCGCTCCGCGCCGGATGGATGAAGATAGAAGATGCCGTCTGGATGAAGACTTCTGCCTGTCTAGAGGACCACTTCGCCCGGCTTGGATGAAGACTTCTCCCGGCTTCTTTGAGGACTTCGGAATGGTTGGGTGAAGACTTCTCCCGGTAAGGTGATCTTCAAGGGGTTAGTGTTAAGTTTTTTAAGGGGGTATTGGGTGGGTTTTAGAGTAGGGTTGGTTGTGTGGGTGGTGGGTTTTAATGTTGGGGGGATTTGTAATTTTTTTTACAGGTAAAAGAGCTGATTACTTTGGGGCAATGCCCCGCAAAAGGCCCTTTTAAGGGCTATTTGTAATTTAGTGTAGGGTAGGGCTTTTTTGTTTTGGGGGGGCTTTTTTATTTTGTTAGGGGGATTAGATTAGGTGTAATTAGTTTAAAAATCTTGTAATTTTTTATTATTTTCTGTAATTTAGTGTTTGTTTTTATTTGTAATTTAGCTAATTTTATTTAATTGTATTTAATTTAGGCAATTAATTTAATTATAGAGTAGTGTTAGGTGTTAGTGTAACTTAGGTTTTATTTTACAGGTAAATTTGTATTTATTTTAGCTAGGTAATTATTAAATAGTTAATAACTATTTAATAACTATCTACCTAGTTAAAATAAATACAAACTTGCCTGTAAAATAAAAATAAAACCTATGATAGATACAATGTAACTATTAGTTATATTGTAGCTAGCATAGGGTTTATTTTATAGGTAAGTATTTAGTTTTAAATAGTAATAATTTAGTTAATTATAGTAATTATTATTTAGATTTATTTAAATTATATTTAAGTTAGGGGGGTTAGGTTTAGGGTTAGACTTAGGTTTAGGGGTTAATAAATTTAGAATAGTGGCGGCGACGTTGGGGGCAACAGATTAGGAGTTAATAAATATAATGTAGGTGTCGGCGATGTTGGGGGCAGCAGATTAGGGGTTAATAAATATAATGTAGGTGGCGTCGATGTTGGGGGCAGCAGATTAGGGGTTCATAACTATAATGTAGGGGGCGGCAGTGTCGGGAGCAGCAGATTAGAGGTTAACAAATATAATGCAGGTGTCGGCAATGTCAGGGGCGGCAGATAGTGGTTAATATGTGTAAGATTAGGGGTGTTTAGATTCGGGGTTCATGTTAGGGTGTTAGGTGTAGACATAAATTTTATTTCCTCATAGGAATCAATGGGGCTGCGTTAGGAGCTAAACGCTGCTTTTTTGCAGGTGTTAGACTTTTTTTCAGCTGGCTCTCCCCGTTGATTCCTATGGGGAAATCGTGCATGAGCACATTACACCAGCTCACCGCTAATGTAAGCAGCGCTGGTATTGGAGTGAGATGCTCACTTCTTGTCTGTTAACTCTGGGTTTGTAAAAACTCGTAATACCAGCGCTGCCTGTAAGTGAGCGGTGACAATAAACTGCTCATTAGCACCGCATAGCCTCTAACGCAAAACTCGTAATCTAGCCGAATGTTATCTAAATTACATTGCAGATGAAAATAGGGTACAAGTAGTAATTGCAAGATCAGGGTAGGGGTCAATTTATCATTGTGTGGACGGACATGATCCGCTATAGCGAACCATGTCCGCTGCACGTCGATAAATGCCGACAGCATACGCTGTTGGCATTTATCATTGCACCAGCAGGTCTTGTGAACTGCTGGTGCAACGCCGCCCCCTGCAGATTCGCAGCCAATCGGCCTGCCAGCAGGGGGTTTAAATCAACCCGATCGTATTGGATCAGGTTGATTTTCGGCGATGTCTGTCCACCGACTCAGAGTAGGCGGACAGGTTTGTGTTTCGGGCGAGTCTGAAGGCTTGCCAGAAACACGGGGCATCAAGCTCCGAATAGACCCCGTAAACTCAATACACAAGCAACCACATGCTACAAACACATCTCTAATATAGACTAGTGGGAAAAAAGGTACAGTACACCTCTATTATAACGGGAGGGAACTATAACATAGCTCCTAAACCTACTATTGACTGGATGAAAACTCAAGATGACACTGAACTAAATGAACCTGGGAACAGGAGTAAGCCAAATCTCCCCCCTTTTTGAGATATTGGAGGGTATTTGGTATATATCTGAAGGCTTAAAAATCTTTCTCATCCAAAACATTATCACAAAGCGATGTTTCTAATTTCTTGTATCCTGATTGAACAAGCTTTTAGCACTGCAATTAAAAAGATCATTATATATGATCTGCCAATGTTCTCTTAAGTACTGGCTCTAGAATTGCTTGTGCTAAAAATAATAGATTTCATTTTCTAAAACAATTTAACATGCTCTAGAGTATTCAGGGAACTTTTGATTAAAAAAAATATGAGGATTATAGCAAGCTCAATAAGAGCACTAGAGAGAATATAGAATTATTCTGGGAGATAGCTAATGCAGTGTTAAGAGGATACATTTTACAGCTAAAATCAAGAAACTGAACAATGCTCCCTATAATCTTCTACATTCTAATTTGTCCAATCATTCTAATAAGTAAATTATATGGCAAAATAAATATTTAGAAACAGTTATTTTACAGCAATCTACTAATAAAATAAAAAGTTTACATAGAAAATGATATAGACATGAGAATACGTCAGAGAGACCAATAGCTTCGTTGGTAAAGACCAAAAATATCTAATAAAAAGATTACTTCAATTAGATCTAAAGACCACGTTTACACTGAATTTAAACAAATATTAGAAATATTTGAACAATATTATACAAATCTTTTTTTTAATCTATACGGTAGAAGCTGCAGCATTTTGTTATGATCAAAACTGGCTAAGGAACAGACAAAGAGACCTATTGCTTCAATTTCCCCCCAAAAAAGTTAGAAACACAATTCAGGCAAAATAAAGGCAACTTTTCTTCAGTTTTTTTTAAACTGATGAATGAAGGTGGCCTTTATTTTTAGTGATGGTAAATCCTAGCGTTTTTTAAACTCTAGGATTTATCATCACTTTAAGTATGCACCGTGCACCAGCATTTTAAGCACAGCACATGCCGAGAGAGCCTGAAGTGCTTGTACCATCTGGTAATGACTAGGGTTAGATTACAAGTGGAGCTGTATTTTGCGCTTCCGCTAGAGTGCTTATTGCGCTAGAAGTAAACTAGCACAATTAGACTGTCGGGCAAAAGATAACCTCTTCCCCCATAGAAATCAATGGAGAAAAAAAAGTGGAAACACTGACTCATGCGCTAACATGATCGCATGTACACAGATACGCACTCCCGACCGCGTTTTCATATATGTGCTAACCCAAACTCAAATTCTCATATGCGCACACCAGACCGTGTATTCCAATGTGCGCTAACTCGACATGAAAATATGAATATTTCACATTCCAATGTTCTGCACATAGCATAATATGTTCTATTTATTCAAAAATACATTATATCTGATGGTATTTTGATACAATTTATATCTATATATATATATATATATATATATATATATATATATACATGATTATATATATAGGTATAGATATATACAGATATATATAGGAATATCTCTTTAAAATACTTACAATATATTCTGCTTTCCGCAGAACATTGGCATGTAAAATATTTACAGTAAATACACAGTATACCATATTATTAAATATGATTATATTGCATAAATATTGTTTTTCATGTCTTCATCTACTTAATTGCCAAGGGCTCTAATGCACTTATATATGTGTTTGTATGTATACATATGTATTTATGTGTTTTTTTATATACTGTATATATATATATATATATATACACACACACACACACAAATATATCTTTAGACATGTATATATATATATGTATGTCTATGTTAAAGTTCTTTGTCTGCCATTTTTTTTCTAACACCTGAGATCTCATATCATGAGCCCTTATAACTTTTGTATGCAATATTTTTTTTTCTATTTTTTTTATTAGACTGTGTTATTATGAGTGCAACTGTACTTGTAATATATTTTTGATGTGTTTTGTGCACCTTTTTAATTTCAGGAAATATGTTTGTGCGGCACTTGTAATCTAGCCCTCACTTTGTTAAACAACTTTCTAATTTACTTTAATTATCAAATTTGATGATATGCTAATTTCTAAGCCCTTGAAGGCCGCCTCTGCATTTGACAGTTTTTCACAGCTAGAGGGCGTTAGTTCACGTGTTTCATATAGATAACATTGTGCTCATGCACGTGAAGTTATTTAAGAGTCAGCACTAATTGTCTGAAATGCAAGTCTGTCAAAAGATCTGAGATAAGGAGGCAGTCAGCAGAAGCTTAGATACAAGGTAATTACAGAGGTAAAAAGTATAATTCTATAACAGTGTTGGTTATGCAAAACTGGGGTATGGTAAATAAAGGGATTATCTTTCTTTTTAAACAATAAAAATGTTGATGTTTACTATCCCTTTAATTGCTGACATGATACAAGCCCCACTGACTCTCTGAGTAACTGCAGTATTCACAATGATGTGCACTGAGAATATCTAGTGCACATACACTTACATAGAAAAATGTTAACACTAAAACAGTGATAAAT
The DNA here is from genome assembly GCF_027579735.1 of Bombina bombina. NCBI lineage: Eukaryota > Metazoa > Chordata > Amphibia > Anura > Bombinatoridae > Bombina > Bombina bombina. The sequence continues at coordinate 1,074,243,960 of NC_069502.1, read as the reverse complement.
TTTACTAGAAGTATTTTTGCCAATACATGTATATTGCAAATATGTTTCTATTCAAAGATGTAATTCATCTGTGCGCGTTTCAATTTTGACTGGAATGTGCCATTAACATACTGAGAAACAGCATCCAATAAGGATATTCACTTTAGCCTAAATCTGTGATTTCTACACCTGTTATCTCACTCCTGAATTAATACCAGGAAGGCAGACAACACTCATTTTATAGAATGAATAAATTAATATGTTTTATACTAAGTAAACATAACGATTCTTTCAGATGTAAATAATTGACTGCCACTCACTAACAATAAGCACAAACCTACAGAGATAATCATTTTATTTTGCATCTCAGCTGCATATAAACAGGAAGTTATCAGGATAATGATTTAGCAGGTGCTACTTACAAAATTTAGCTCTATCAACTGAACAAAACATAGCAAACTATTTAAGCACTCCTGTGGGACCCCTTGTATCATATGCCCGTGTATGTCAACAATGAGTTAAAACATAAAACTTTATTAGAGAAATAATTAAAACAATGGTGAGAATTAAAACTTAAATGCTGGCAGTAATAATCCTCTATTACTTATATGTAGAACAAAATAGAATAACCAACAGTGGTAACGTTGGGGCACTAGTTGTGAGTAAATGCAGCACTGGTGATAGTGTCAAATAACTGGTTACAAATCCCAACCAGTTTAGGAATTATTTTACAATATGATTGCATAAACTATATTGATTAGCCCAGTGTATATATTATGCCAAGTGTCACGTGATCTGATATACTTTTGTACACTGATAAAGCTAATATAATAGAGTAATCTTGTAATTTCAGAGGTTTAGGCAGTCATAGATTAATTGATTGAAAAACTAGAAGGATATCACTAGTAAGTAGCCTCTCATAATGGTAGCTGTGCAGGACTCTGATATTGACTACGCAATAAGCAGTAAAGTGTTTCCTGTATAAGGCTAAAAAGGCAGCTGTTAGCGTACCACGCTTAAAATGCAGGTCTGTGCTGGATGTGGCTATGCCACTCAGTATGTTTTAATTGATAGATACATTTCTGATAGTAGTTATCAACTGCATGAAGATGTTAAAATGTTTCTATTGCCAACTTGTATATAAGGCTTAAAATTAGTGACTGCACAATACATAGTATTTCTTATGCAAGCCTAAACAGAGGCAGTTAATAGCATTTAGGTTGGTCCTAAATATGGGCTGTGCCACTAAGTATACGTTTAAATACTAAATAGGTTGGTAATGGTACCGTAGGAAACAATAGGCTAGATTACGAGTCTTGCGTTAGGCTTAAAAAGCTGCGTTGGCCGGTCCCAACGCTGCTATTTAACGCCCGCTGGTATTACGAGTCTTGAATTTACAGGTGTACCGCTCACTTTTTTGGCCAGACTCGGAAATACCGCAAATCCACTTACGTCAATTGCGTATCCTATATTTTCAATGGGACTTGCATAGCGCCGGTATTACGAGTCTGACCAAAAGTGAGTGGTAGCCCCTCTCCTGTCAAGCCTGGTACCGCATTTTAAAGTCTGTAGCATAAAACTCTTAACTAAAGTGCTAAAAAGTACACTAACACCCATAAACTACCTATTAACCCCTAAACCGAGGCCCCCCAACATCGCAAACACTAAAATAAATATTTTAACCCCTAATCTGCCAAACCGGACATCGCCGCCACTATAATAAATATATTAACCCCTAAACCGCTGCGCTCCCACATCGCAAACACTAGTTAAATATTATTAACCCCTAATCTGCCGTCCCTAACATTGCCGCCACCTATCTACATTTATTAACCCCTAATTTGCCGCCCCCAACGTCGCCGCCACTATATTAAATGTATTAACCCCTAGACCTAAGTCTATTGTATTTGTATTTGTATTTATTTTAACTAGGTAGAATAGTTATTAACTATTTAATAACTACCTAGCTAAAATAAATACAAATTTCTCCAACATTGGTGTGTCCGGTCCACGGCGTCATCCATAACTTGTGGGAATATTCTCCTCCTCAACAGGAAATGGCAAAGAGCACAGCAAAAGCTGTCCATATAGTCCCTCCCAGGCTCCGTCCCCCCAGTCATTCTCTTTGCCGCTCTGAACAAGTAGCATCTCCACGGAGATGGTGAAGAGTATGTGATGTTTAGTTGTAGTTTTTATTCTACTATCAAGAGTTTGTTATTTTAAAATAGTGCTGGTATGTACTATTTGCTCTGAAACAGAAAAAGATGAAGAGTTCTGTTTGTGAGAGGAGTATGATTTTAGCAGCAGTAACTAAAATCGATTGCTGTTCCCACACATGACTGTTGAGATGAGATAACTTCAGTTGGGGGGAGCAGTTGGCAGACTTTTCTGCTTAAGGTATGACTAGCCATATTTCTAACAAGACTGTGTAATGCTGGAAGGCTGTCATTTTTCCCCTCATGGGGATCGGTAAGCTATTTTCTTAGTCTCAAACAGAATAAAGGGCTTAATATGGGCTATAAAACTGGTAGACACTTTTATGGGCTAGATCGATTGCTTTATTTAGGCATTTTATACAGTTTGATGTTGAAATTCACACTTTATAACTTGGGGGAACGTTTTTTTACGGCAGGCACTGGTTTAGACACCTTCTCAGTCAGGAAGGGCCTTCTCTGTAGTAGGCAGAGCCTCATTTTCGCGCCATTACTGCGCAGTTACTTTTGAGAGCAATACATGCAGCTGCATGTGTGTGGGTCTGGAATTAGTTGAAAAGGTTCCTAGAAGGCTTCATTTGGTATCGTATACTCCCCTGGGTTTGGTGAAGTCGCAGCAAAGGCTGGGGCTGGGACTGTAAGGGGGTTAAAACTGTAAAAGGCTCCGGTTTCCACATTTTAAGGGTTAACAGCCTGAAATTTGGGGTGCAATGCTTTGAATGCTTTAAGACACTGTGGTGAAAATTTGGTTAAAATTGAACAATTCCTTTATAGTTTTTCACACATTCAGTAATAAAGTGTGCCCTGTTTAAAATTTAAAGAGACAGTAACGGTTTTGTTTTAAAATGGTTTTTGTACTTTATTGACAAGTTTAAGCCTGTTTAACATGTCTGTGCCTTCAGATAGACTATGTTCTGTGTGTATGGAAGCCAAAGTGTCTCCCCCTTCAAATATGTGTGATAATTGTGCCATAGCGTCCAAACAAAGTAAGGACAGTACTGCCACAGATAGTAAAGTCGCCCAAGATGATTCATCAGATGAAGGGAGTAGACATAGTTCTACATCATCTCCTTCTGTGTCTACACCAGTTTTGCCCACGCAAGAGACCCCTAGTACTTCTAGCGCGCCAATGCTTGTTACTATGCAACAATTGACAGCAGTAATGGATAACTCCATAGCAAATATTTTATCCAAAATGCCTGCATTTCAGAGAAAGCGCGATTGCTCTGTTTTAAACACTGTGGAGCAGGAGGGCGCTGATGATAATTGCTCTGTCATACCCTCACACCAATCTGAAGTGGCTATGAGGGAGGTTTTGTCAGATGGGGAAATTTCTGATTCAGGAAAAATTTCTCAGCAGGCAGAACCTGATGTTGTGACATTTAAATTTAAATTAGAGCATCTCCGCGCACTGCTTAAGGAGGTGCTATCTACTCTGGATGATTGTGACAACTTGGTCATCCCAGAAAAGTTGTGCAAGATGGACAAGTTCCTAGAGGTTCCGGTGCACCCCAACGCTTTTCCAATACCCAAGCGGGTGGCGGACATAGTAAATAAGGAGTGGGAGAAGCCTGGCATACCTTTTGTCCCTCCTCCTATATTTAAGAAATTATTTCCTATGGTCGACCCCAGAAAGGACTTATGGCAAACAGTCCCTAAGGTCAAGGGGGCAGTTTCTACACTAGCCAAACGCACGACCATTCCTATTGAGGACAATTGTGCTTTCAAAGATCCTATGGATAAAAAATTGGAGGGTTTGCTTAAAAAGATTTTTGTACAGCAAGGTTACCTCCTTCAACCTATTTCGTGTATTATTCCTGTCACTACAGCAGCGTGGTTCTGGTTTGAAGAACTAGAAAAGTCGCTCGGTAGAGAGACTCCGTATGAGGAGGTTATGGACAGAATTCACGCACTTAAGTTAGCTAATTCCTTTATTTTAGATGCCACTTTGCAGTTAGCTAGATTAGCAGCGAAAAATTCAGGGTTTGCAATTGTGGCGCGCAGAGCGCTCTGGCTAAAATCTTGGTCAGCGGATGTATCTTCCAAGACAAAATTGCTTAATATCCCTTTCAAAGGTAAGACCCTCTTTGGGCCAGAATTGAAAGAGATTATTTCAGATATCACTGGGGGTAAGGGCCATGCCCTCCCACAAGATAGGCCTTTCAAGGCTAAGAATAAGTCCAATTTTCGTTCCTTTCGCAATTTCAGGAACGGACCGGCCTCCAACTCTGCAGCCTCTAGACAAGAGGGTAATGCTTCCCAGACCAAACCAGCTTGGAAACCGATGCAAGGCTGGAACAAGGGTAAACAGGCCAAGAAACATGCTGCTGCTACCAAGACAGCATGAAGGGGTAGCCCCCGATCCGGGACCGGATCTAGTAGGGGGCAGACTCTCTCTCTTTGCTCAGGCCTGGGCAAGAGATGTTCAGGATCCCTGGGCACTAGAAATAGTCTCTCAGGGTTATCTTCTAGAATTCAAGGAACTACCCCCAAGGGGAAGATTCCACATCTCTCGTTTATCTTCAAACCAAATAAAGAGACAGGCATTCTTACATTGCGTAGAGGACCTGTTAAAAATGGGAGTGATACACCCAGTTCCAACTGTGGAACAAGGACTGGGGTTTTACACAAATCTGTTTGTAGTTCCCAAGAAAGAGGGAACCTTCAGACCAATTCTGGATTTAAAGATTCTAAACAAATTTCTCAGAGTGCCATCGTTCAAAATGGAAAGTATTCAAACGATTCTACCTACAATCCAGGAGGGTCAATTTATGACTACCGTGGATCTAAAGGATGCGTATCTACATATTCCTATCCACAAAGATCATCATCAGTTCCTAAGGTTCGCCTTTCTGGACAAACATTACCAGTTTGTAGCTCTCCCATTCGGGCTAGCCACTGCTCCAAGGATTTTCACAAAGGTACTCGGGTCCCTTCTAGCGGTTCTAAGACCAAGGGGCATTGCAGTGGCACCTTACTTGGACGACATTCTAATACAAGTGTCGTCTCTTTCAAAGGCAAAAGCTCACACAGACATCATTCTGGCCTTTCTCAGATCTCACGGGTGGAAGGTGAACATAGAAAAAAGTTCCCTGTCTCCGTCAACAAGAGTTCCCTTCTTGGGGACAATAATAGATTCTTTAGAAATGAAGATTTTCCTGACAGATGTCAGAAAGTCAAAGCTTCTAAATGCTTGTCAAGTTCTTCACTCTGTTCTAAGGCCTTCCATAGCTCAGTGCATGGAAGTAGTAGGGTTGATGGTTGCAGCAATGGACATAGTTCCTTTTGCGCGAATTCATCTAAGACCATTACAACTGTGCATGCTCAAACAGTGGAATGGGGACTATACAGACTTGTCTCCAGTGATTCAAGTAGATCAGAAGACCAGAGACTCACTCCGTTGGTGGCTAACCCAGGATCACCTGTCCCAGGGAATGAGCTTCCGCAGACCAGAGTGGGTCATTGTCACAACCAACGCCAGTCTATTAGGCTGGGGCGCGGTCTGGGATTCCCTGAAAGCTCAGGGTCTATGGTCCAGGGAAGAGTCTCTTCTCCCGATAAACATTCTGGAACTGAGAGCGATATTCAATGCTCTCAGGGCTTGGCCTCAACTAGCAAAGGCCAGATTCATAAGATTCCAATCAGACAACATGACGACTGTTGCTTACATCAATCATCAGGGGGGAACAAGGAGTTCCCTGGCGATGAGAGAGGTGACCAAAATCATCAAATGGGCGGAGGATCACTCCTGCCACCTATCTGCGATCCACATCCCAGGAGTGGAAAACTGGGAGGCGGATTATCTGAGTCGTCAGACCTTCCATCCGGGGGAGTGGGAACTCCACCCGGAGGTATTTGCCCAATTGGCCCAATTATGGGGCATTCCAGACATGGATCTGATGGCGTCTCGTCAGAACTTCAAGGTTCCTTGCTACGGGTCCAGATCCAGGGATCCCAAGGCGACTCTAGTGGATGCATTAGTGGCGCCTTGGACCTTCAACCTAGCTTATGCGTTTCCACCGTTCCCTCTCATTTCCAGGCTGGTAGCCAGGATCAAACAGGAGAAGGCCTCTGTGATTTTGATAGCTCCTGCGTGGCCACGCAGGACTTGGTATGCAGACCTGGTGAATATGTCATCGGCTCCACCATGGAAGCTACCTTTGAGACAGGATCTTCTAGTACAAGGTCCATTCGAACATCCAAATCTAGTTTCTCTCCAGCTGACGGCTTGGAAATTGAACGCTTGATGTCATCTAAGCGTGGGTTTTCGGATTCTGTGATAGATACTCTGGTACAAGCCAGAAAACCTGTGACTAGAAAGATTTACCATAAAATATGGAAAACATATATCTGTTGGTGTGAATCCAAGGGATTCTCATGGAGTAAGATTAAAATTCCTAGAATCCTTTCCTTTCTCCAAGAAGGTTTGGATAAGGGATTATCAGCGAGTTCTCTAAAAGGACAGAATTCTGCTTTATCTGTCTTGTTACACAAACGACTGGCAGCTGTGCCAGATGTTCAAGCTTTTGTTCAGGCTTTGGTCAGGATCAAGCCTGTTTACAGACCTTTGACTCCTCCCTGGAGTCTAAATTTAGTTCTTTCAGTTCTTCAAGGGGTTCCGTTTGAACCCTTACACTCCATAGATATCAAGTTGTTATCTTGGAAAGTTCTGTTTTTGGTTGCTATTTCTTCTGCGAGAAGAGTTTCTGAATTATCTGCTCTGCAGTGTAATCCGCCCTATCTGGTGTTTCATTCAGATAAGGTTGTTTTACGTACTAAACCTGGTTTCCTTCCAAAAGTTGTTTCCAACAAGAATATTAACCAGGAAATAGTTGTGCCTTCTTTGTGCCCGAATCCAGTTTCAAAGAAGGAACGTTTGTTACATAATTTAGATGTAGTCCGTGCTTTAAAGTTCTATTTAGAAGCAACAAAGGATTTCAGACAAACGTCTTCTCTGTTTGTCGTTTATTCTGGCAAGAGGAGAGGTCAAAAAGCTACTGCTACCTCTCTTTCCTTTTGGCTGAAAAACATCATCCGATTGGCTTACGAGACTGCCGGACGGCAGCCTCTTGAACGAATCACAGCTCACTCTACTAGGGCTGTGGCTTCCTCATGGGCCTTCAAGAACGAGGCTTTTGTTGATCAGATATGTAAGGCAGCGACTTGGTCTTCTCTGCACATTTTTGCCAAATTCTACAAATTTGGTACTTTTGCTTCTTCGGAGGCTATTTTTGGGAGAAAGGTTTTGCAAGCCGTGGTGCCTTCTGTTTAGGTAACCTGATTGGCTCCCTCCCTTCATCCATGTCCTAAAGCTTTGGTATTGGTTCCCACAAGTTATGGATGATGCAGTGGACTGGACACACCAATGTTGGAGAAAACAGAATTTATGCTTACCTGATAAATTACTTTCTCCAACGGTGTGTCCGGTCCACGGCCCGCCCTGGTTTTTTAATCAGGTTTGATAAATTTCTTTCTTTAACTACAGTCACCACGGCACCCTATAGTTTCTCCTTTTTTTCTCCTGTCCGTCGGTCGAATGACTGGGGGGGCGGAGCCTGGGAGGGACTATATGGACAGCTTTTGCTGTGCTCTTTGCCATTTCCTGTTGGGGAGGAGAATATTCCCACAAGTTATGGATGACGCCGTGGACCGGACACACCGTTGGAGAAAGTAATTTATCAGGTAAGCATAAATTCTGTTTTACCTGTAAAATAAAACCTAAGTTTCACTAACACCTAACACTACTCTATAATTAAATTAATTGCCTAAATTAAATACAATTAAATAAAATTAGCTAAAGTACAAATAAAAACAAACACTAAATTACAGAAAATAATAAACAAATTACAAGATTTTTAAACTAATTACATCTAATCTAATCCCCCTAACAAAATAAAAAAAATCCCCCCAAAATAAAACCCTACCCTACACTAAATTACAAATAGCCCTTAAAAGGGCCTTTTGCGGGGCATTGCCCCAAAGTAATCAGCTCTTTTACCTGAAAAAAAGTTCAAATACCCCCCCAACATTAAAACCCACCACCCACACAACCAACCCTACTCTAAAACCCACCCAATCCTATTGGCTGATGCAATCAGCCAATAGGATTGAGCTGGCATTCTATTGGCTGCTCCAATCAGGATTTTTTCTACCTTAATTCCGATTGGCTGATAGAATTCTATCAGCCAATCGGAATTGAAAGGACGCCATCTTGGATTATGTCATTTAAAGGAACCTTCAATCAGTCATCGGACGAAGAAAGAAGAGGATGCTCCGCGTCGGATATCTTGAAGATGGACCCGCTCCACGCCGGATGGATGAAGATAGAAGATGCCGTCTGGATGAACACTTCTGCCCGTCTGGAGGACCACTTCTGCCCGGTTGGATGAAGACTTCTGCCCGTCTGGAGGACCACTTCTGCCCGGTTGGGTGAAGACGTCTCCCGGTAAGGTGATATTCAAGGGGTTAGTGTTGTTTTTTTTTAGGGGGAATTGGGTGAGTTTTAGAGTAGGGTTGGTTGTATAGGTGGTGGGTGTTAATGTTGGGGGGGTATTTGTACTTTTTTTTCAGGTAAAAGAGCTGATTACTTTGGGGCAATGCCCCGCAAAAGGCCCTTTTAAGGGATATTTGTAATTTAGTGTAGGGTAGGGCTTTATTTTATTTTGGGGGGGCTTTTTATTTTGTTAGGGGGATTAGATTAGGTGTAATTAGTTTAAAAATCTTGTAATTTCTTTATTATTTTCTGTAATTTAGTGGGGGGAGGGTTGCACTTTAGATAATTTTATTTAATTGTAATTAATTGTTTTTAATTTAGGTAATTTAATTATAGTGTAGTGTTAGATGTAATTGTAACTTATGTTAGGTTTTATTTTACAGGTACTTTTGTATTTATTTTAGCTAGGTAGTTATTAAATAGTTAATAACTATTTAATAACTATTGTACCTAGTTAAAATAAATACAAACTTGCCTGTAAAATAAAACTAAACCCTAAGCTAGATACAATGTAATTATTAGTTATATTGTAGCTAGCTTAGGGTTTATTTTATAGGTAAGTATTTAGTTTTAAATAAGAATAATTTAGTTAATTGTAGTAATTTTATTTAGATTTATTTAAATTATATTTAAGTTAGGGGGATAGGGTTGTGGTTAGACTTAGGTTTAGGGGTTAATATGTTTATTATAGTGGTGGCGACGTTGGGGGTGGCAGATTAGGGGTTAATAAATGTTGTTTGGTTGTGGCGACATTGGGGGCAGCAGATTAGGGGTTAATAAATATAATGTAGGGTTTGGCGATGTTAGGGTCAGCAGATTAGGGGGTTCATAACTATAGTTCATAACTAAAATGTAGGTGGCGGCGGTGTCTGGAGCAGCAGATTAGGGGTTAATAATATAATGTTGGTGGCGGCGGTGTTGGGGGCGGCAGATTATTATTCTTTATTCATAAAGCGCCAACAGATTCCGCAGCGCTGCCCATGGGTACAAGGATAACAGTACAGTGGAGAAACAATACGATAAGACACAAAATTTTACAGACAAATACAGGGGGAATTGAGGGCCCTGTTCCTGTGGGAACTTACAATCTAGATGGGTAGGAGGATTGGAAACAGGAGGTGGGGACTGCAGAGGTGAGAATGATATTAGTGAGGAGATAGAGGGCAACTGTTAGTTAATTGGTTAGTTTGTTAGGTCTTTAGGGAACGTTTAAAGGAGGAGAGGTTAGGGGCAAGTCTGACATCTTGAGGAAGTGCGTTCCAGAGGGTTGGTGCCGCATTAGAGAAGTCCTGTAGTCTAGAATGAGAGGAGGTGATGGTAGAGGATGCAAGAAGCAGGTCGTTGTTGGATCTTAGGGGACGGGCAGGAGTATATTTGTTGATGAGTGAGGATGGGTAGGGTGGGGCAGCATTGGTGAGGGCTTTGTAGGTCAGGGTGAGAATTTTGAATTTAACTCTATTGTGAATGGGGAGCCAGTGAAGGGACTCACAGAGAGGCGCAGCAGAAACAGAGCGTCGAGAGAGGTGGATTAGTCTGGCAGATGCATTTAGGACGGATTGGAGGGGAGAGAGGTGGGAGAGAGGGAGGCCAGTTAGTAAGTTGTTAGTAGTCAAGTCGGGAAATTACCAGGGAGTGGATGAGCTGTTTGGTTGTTTCAGCACTCAGAAATGGGCGAATTTTGGAGATATTGCGTAGGTGGTTGCGGCAGGATGAAGAGAGCAGTTGGATGTGGGGAATGAAGGAAAGATTTGAGTCAAGCTTGACTCCGAGGCAGCGGACTTGGGGTGATGGGGAGATAGTGGTGCCGCCAACAGTGATAGAAAAATTAGAGACTAGAGTGGAGCTAGAGGGGGGAATTAGAAGTAGTTCGGTCTTGGACATATTTATTTTTAGGTGGTGAGAGGCCATCCAGGAGGAAATGCCAGATAAGCAGTCGCTGAGGTGAGAGTTGACAGGAGAGAGTGCAGGGGTGGAAAGGTAGATCTGGGTATCATCAGCATAGAGGTGATAGCTGAAGCCATAGCTGTTGACAAGTTTACCCAGTGAAGAAGTGTAAATAGAGAAGAGTAGAGGACCCAGGACAGAGCCTTGAGGTACTCCAACAGACAGGGGCAATAGAGAGGAGGAGTCACCAGCAAAAGAGACTGAGAAGGATCTGTTAGAGAGATAAGAGTAAATCCAGGAGAGGGCAGTGTGACAGAGACCAAGAGAACTGAGAGACTGTAGGAGAAGAGGATGGTCAACAGTGTCAAAGGCAGCAGATAGGTCAAGTAAGATGAGTATAGAGTAGTAGCCTTTGTTTTTAGCAGAAAGGAGATCGTTAGGAACCTTGGTGAGAGCAGTTTCAGTTGAGTGTTGGGGACGGAAGCCAGATTGCAGGGGGTTGAGCAATGAGTTGGAAGACAGGAAGTGGGTTAGGCGACTGAAAACTAGTTTTTCGAGGAGTTTTGAAGCTAGTGGGAGCAGTGATATGGGGCGGTAGTTTGCAGGGGAGTTAGGGTCGAGGGAGGGTTTTTGAGGATGGGGGTGACCTTTGCATGTTTGAAGGAGGCAGGGAATGAGCTGGTAGAAAGGGATAGGTTAAATATGTGAGTAAGAGCCAGAGTGAGGGTGGTAGACAGAGGAGGGATTAGATGTGAAGGAATAGGGTCAAGTGGGCAGGTAGTGAGGTGTGAGGAAGACAAAAGGGAAGCCACTTCACTCTCAGTGGTTGGGAGGAGGGTGCAGAGAGTGGCAGAGGGGGTGACTGGGAGCGGAGTTGGGAGATTGCAGGTTTGTGTTGGGATGTTTCCTCGGATTGCAAGTGTTTTATTGAGAAAATAGTCAGCGAGGTCTTGAGCACTGAATGCAGATGAGGGGGGTGGTGCAGGTGGGTAGAGGAGAGAGTTGAAAATAGAGAAGAGTCTTTTAGGGTTTGAGGAGTGAGTGGATATAAGAGAGGAGAAGTAGGTTTGCTTAGCTAAGCGAAGGGCAGAGGTGTAAGAGTAGAGAATGAACTTATAGTGCATGAAATCATGTTCAGAGTGGGATTTCCTCCAGGCACGCTAAGCAATGCGGGAGCATTTTTGTAGGTGACGAGTTTGTTGGGAGTGCCAGGGTTGGAGCTGACGACGTGGGGCTTTGCGAGGTTGGGGTGGAGCGAGAGTGTCAAGTGCAGCAGAGAGAGTATTGTTATAGTGGGTTATAGCAAGGTCAGGGCAGGATATTGTGGAAGTGTTGGGGAGGCGTAGTTGAATAAGATTGGAGAGTTGGGGAGCGTCCACAGTGTGCAGATTTCTGCTGGTGCGGGGGCGAGAGGGGGAAGTAGGTTTAGTATCTATATTAGGATTAAAGGTGAGCAGATGGTGGTCTGAGATGGGAAATGGGCGACATGCAACATTAGAGAGAGAGCAGAGATAGGAGAATACCAGATCAATTGAGTGTCCTTCGCGGTGGGTAGGGAATAGGGTGGATTGTGACAGGCCGAAGGAGTTAGTGAGTGAGAGACGTTTAGAGGCAGCAGGGGCAGATGGGTTGTCAATGGGGATGTTGAAGTCCCCTAGAATTAGAGCAGGTGTATTTGTGCAGAGAAAGTAAGGAAGCCAGGCAGCAAAGTTGTCAAGGAATTGGGAAGTTGGTCCAGGGGGGCGATAGATAACTGCCACTCTGAGAGAGAGAGGGGAGAACAGGCGAATGCAGTGGACTTCAAAGGAAGAAAAGGAGAGAGATGGAAATGGGGATAGGTACTGATAGGAGCAGGAGGGGGAAAGTAGGATGCCAACACCGCCACCGTGTCTCTCACCTGGCCTAGGTGTGTGGCTAAAGTGAAGACCACCATGTGTGAGAGCAGCAATGGAAGCAGTGTCAGAGGAAGATATCCAGGTTTCAGTAATAGCTAAGAGGTTGAAAGCGTTGGAAACAAACAGGTCGTGAACAGTTGTAAGCTTGTTACAGACGGAGCGAGCATTCCAGAGGGCACAAGAAAAGGGAGGGGTTAGGCGCTGTGTGTCTATTGAGATGAGATTGTTGGTATTGCCTGACCTAGGATTTTTGCAGTGGGAGATGGAGCGAGAGTGTAAAAGTGTGGCGATTGTTGCAGGGCCAGGGTTAGGAGAGACATCACCAGCAGCAAGCAGTAGTAGCAGTGAGAGAGACAGAAGGTGAGAGTGAGATTTGTAGGAGCGGGAATGATTAGACACAGGAGAGTTAGAGGGGGAAGAGTTTCTAAGGAAACAAAGTAGTTCATGAGAGGACAGCATAGGGGATGAGAGAAGGGAGGGGGAGATATGGATAGTGTGGGGATTGTTGTTATAGGGACATGCAGTGATTTTTAGGAGAAGGGAAGACAGAGAGAGCAGAAAAGGCATAGAAAGCATTGTATAGAAGTATAATTATTAAGTTTACCTGTTAGTTGGTCTGCAGTTTCAACCTCCAGTTTCCAACTCCAGTGTGCTAACTCTAGCTACTTGTAACAGAGAGCTACTTAGATCAGAGAGCCATCGGCCCAAAATGAGCCTTAAGCCTTCTCCATATGTAGGAGTGAGAAGTAATGAAATGATTACAGGCAGTTTTAGCTAGCAGGAATTACACACTTGCAAATTAGAGAGGGGGTGGGGGGAAAGGCTGAATAAGTTTAGACAATATAAGATAAAATGATTACAGGTAGACAAAATGGAGACATAGGAAATGGTTACCAGAGGAGTCTAGCAGAAATTAAAGGGGCGTTTAAAAGCAGTCAGTTAGGCAGAAGCAGGAAGACATACCAGAGGAGTCTAGCAGAAATTAAAGGGGCGTTTAAAAGCAGTCAGTTAGGCAGAAGCAGGAAGACATACCAGAGGAGTCTAGCAGAAATTAAAGGGGCGTTTAAAAGCAGTCAGTTAGGCAGAAGCAGGAAGACATACCAGAGGAGTCTAGCAGAAATTAAAGGGGCGTTTAAAAGCAGTCAGTTAGGCAGAAGCAGGAAGACATACCAGAGGAGTCTAGCAGAAATTAAAGGGGCGTTTAAAAGCAGTCAGTTAGGCAGAAGCAGGAAGACATACCAGAGGAGTCTAGCAGAAATTAAAGGGGCGTTTAAAAGCAGTCAGTTAGGCAGAAGCAGAAAGACATACCAGGGATTAGGGGTTAATAAGTGTAAGATTAGGTGTGTTTAGACTCGGGGTTCATGTTAGGGTGTTAGGTGTAGACATAACTTTTATTTCCCCATAGGAATCAATGGGGCTGCGTTAGAAGCTGAACGCTGCTTTTTTGCAGGTGTTTTTTCAGCCGGCTGTCCCCCATTGATTCCTATGGGGAAATCGTGCACAAGCACGTTCAGCCAGCTTACCGCTAAGGTAAGCAGCGCTGGTATTGAGGTGAGATGTGGAGCAAAAGTTTGCTCTACGCTCACTTTTTTGCGGTTAACGCCGGGTTTCTAAAAACCCGTAATACCAGCACTGTCTGCAAGTGAGCGGTGAGCATAAACTGCACGTTAGCACCGCACTCCTGTTAACGCAAAACTCATAATCTAGGTGAATGTATATATTAAACAGATGGTTTGTATAATTGGGTTAAATTCCAAACTATAGTATAAACGTTATACAGACGCTAAAAATGTTTGTATTGCAAACTACTATGAGAAGCAATTGTTAGCGTATCACATTACTTATACAGGAAATTGCTAAGCTAGGCTGAACCACCATACTTGCATCCTGACAAATAATAGAATATTAACTGGCTGTTAAAAGATACCATTGACAGGTGCTGCTAGTAGTTGTGTAGTAACCGTTTTATACGATCATAGTGCCAACATTCAAGTTTAAAATAAGGTCATTGTTGAAGGCTGAGGACCATTGCAAGTAATAAAAAAAAATGGAGCTCCCACCAACCCACTCCCCTCCTTGACATGTTTTGCCGGATCCCCAGCTTTATCAAAAGGTTGGAGATCCAGCAGGTGCTACAACATAAAACCAAGTAAGCTGTAAAAACAAGTCAACACTTCAGCGAAACAGATATACTCAGTAAGCTTTTAAGAAAGTGTCCTAATCATCATGGGTTTAAAGGGACAGTATACACCAATTTTCATATAACTGCATTTTATAGACACTAATATAAAGAAGAATATGCCTAAATACTGATCTTGAAATCCAGTATAAAACCTTTTAAAAACCTAAAGTGTCAGTAAACCTAAAAAATAATGTTATATAATTCTGCACATAGTGCAGAATTATATAACATTATTTTTTAGGTTTACTGTCCCTTTAATTAGAAGCTCCCAATTTATCTCTGTTGATGATGTAGTCTGGGACACCCACTGAAAGGGGTTGGGAAAACGAGATGAGCAGACCCTCCCCCCTCCCCTGCATATGATAAGACAGATAACATTAACAGGAGCCAGCAGGAGTTTGTACGCACGTATACATCGGACACTGTGGGGCTTGGTTAGGAGTCTGAAAAATAAGCAAAACTATAAATTTTTACAAAAGCACTCCCAGATGGGCTATATAAATGGGTCATCTACAAAACAATTTTTGCCAAGAAAAATCTAGTGTACAATGTCCCTTTAATGCAAGTAAAGAAATTACTTATTTTAACACAATTTAACTTAAATGAGTATTTACAAACACATTGTTGAAAGATATTTCAAATATACTCCATAGGAAATAAATTACTCCAAAACAAAACTATATGTTATTTTTGTAATATAAAAACTTTCAAAAACTTAGTACTGGTGCCGCAAAAGAACCTGGTTGCATAATGTATCAATGTACAACATTGTTTGACATCTGTTTCAAAAATTATTTTATCAAATAAATATTTGTAAGTCCACTTTTTGACATATACGTGATTATGGTGTCTCTTCTGGACTCTTTTAACTCCTGCTTCTACTTCCTTATAATGATTCATTTGTGGTGCAGAAAAACTACTTTAATGTGCCTTTAAAAAATTCCTGTATCTGTGTTGATAAGGCTATGCTTTAAGTGGGTGCTTCCACTGCCATAGTCTTGTAAACTAGCTGTTTTATAGTCATGCTCTCCTTCAGGGGATGCTGAGGTTTAGCCTAACCTAGCTAGCACACTGACCTGCAACTTAAGAGTTCAGAAGGAATTGTTTTGACACTAGGGGGTCGATTAATATCTACCGGTGATTTGCTACAGAAAATACTTTTTGCTTTCCAACCAAATTGGTTGTCGAGTTTCTCGAATGATCACAATGCTATATCATTTCATTTGTTAAAAGCTGACTATCACAAACAAGTTTTAAACACAAAAGCTCCTGAAAAGGCCTTTTGTGTGTGTTCAGTAGCTGTTCTCGAAATAAAAACTCAGTGATCACCTGAAACTGACTAATACAATAGCCCATTCATACCTCTTAGGGTTACAGTAAATGTCTATTCATGTAACTTTTTGTTCACTGTGGAAGGAAAATACTCATTTACATGTGTGACATTAACCTATTGCAATCTGAAACCACCCTCTACACTCATTAACCATATGAATGCCATGTATCTTGGCATGATGGGCATACTTCTATATGTGATGCAATCAAATATTAAAATTAAAATTACAAACACACCATTTGTAAATTTGGGGTCCTACAGAACCCCTTAGCTATACAGGATATCACATTTTCAACACATATACATATGTAAAAGTGTGCCCTGTCCACTGTATACAACCTCACCAATAAGGATGAATGGAGCTTTAATAAATTGATACCAATATGGTAATAAACCTCTAGAATCTCTTCTGTGGCCATTTCAGAGTGTTTTGAACATGAGCAAGATAACAGACTGTTTGCAAATAGCTATGAAATAGTTTTAAGATGTCTAAAATGCCCTTTTAAGAACTTATTTTCCTAGCAGTATTAATTTGAAAAGACAAAACTAGCCATGAAAATGTGTTGGAAAGTGTCTAGAAAATCGATTGTGACCACTGAGAACTTTTTGTCCCCATAGGAAAAAACATAAATTATTCTTACCTGATAATTTCATTTCCATCTGTATGGGAAGAGTCCACAGCTACCAGGAGAAGGCAAAGACACCCCAGCCCAAGGCTTAAATACCTCCCCCACTTCCTCATAACCCCATTTATTCTGCTGAGGGAACAAGGAACAGTAAGAGAAATATCAGGGTGAAAAAGGTCCCAGAAGAAAAAATTTCAAATTTAGGGCTGCCCATCGAGAACACGGTCGGGAGCTGTGGATTCTTCCCTATACAGATAGAAATGAAATTATCAGGTAAGCATAATTTATGTTTTCCATCTTAATATGGGAAGAGTCCACAGCTGCATTCCTTACTTGTGGGAAACATATACCCAAGCTCTAGAGTACACGGAATGCTAACGGGAGAGAAAAAAGAAAGGCGGACCCTAATCTGAGGGCACCACAGCCTGCAAAACCCTTCTCCCGAAGGCTGCTTCAGCAGAAGCAAAAACATCAAACTTGTAAAATTTTGGAAAAAGTATGTAAGAAGAACCAGGTAGTCACCTTACAAATCTGATCCATAGAGGCCTCATTTTTGAAGGCCCAAGAGGAAACCACTGCTCTTGTTAATGAGCCGTAATCCTCAGAGAAGGATTATGTCCCGCCGTTTCTATGCTAAATGGATGACACTCCTCAGACAAAAAGATAAGGAAGTCGAAGAGACCCTCTGACCCCTACGCTTCCCGGAAAAGAGAACAAACAGAGAAAGAGGTCTGTCTAAATTCCTTCGTGGCCCAAAGATAGAACTTCAAGACACAAACTACATCCAGAAATACGTTGTAAACGTTCCTTCGACGAAGAAGGATTAGGACATAAGAAAGGAACCACAATCTCTTGATTGATTTTGCGAATTGACACAACCTTAGGAAGAAAACCTAACTTGGTTAATGGAACAGCCTTATCGGAATGAAAAGCCAGATAAGGAGGTACGCATTGCAAGGCAGCAATCACAGATACTGTGCGCGTAGAAGCAATAGCCAGTAGAAAAGGAACCTTCCAAGACAACAATTTAATGTATAGACAGTGTAGAGGAGGTTATGTAGCTACAGCCCAGGAGGTGTGTGAGCTGCTAACCAATCGTAGCCCTGGAATATCGGAAAAATAGAAATGCACTAATGGCGGGGTGCCAGCTTGAAAAAGAGTTGAGCCAACTCCATGAAGCAGAGGTAGAAAGAAGCAGCACTCCAAAATTGTGGGGTCAAATCCAACAACTTTATTCTTTGTATTAAAAACGAAATATATTCAGCACAGCACAATGCAGGTATCACAGACAGAAAGGGGAGCGGAGTCCTAACATGTTTCGTGCTATGCAGCACTCAATGATAGGATAGCTCCCCACCTGTGTAGTGCACCTTTTAAGGCTGTCTTAACCAATTACAATTTCAAAGGCTCAACACACCCTCAAGAGGAAATCCTTAGGTATAGGATGTGCACTACAAAGGAATAAAGAATAGTGTAACAAAGGGACATAAAATAGAATTAAAAACAAACAATGGATGTAATGAAAAAACATATTGATACAAACTCTCAATATTATATATAAATAAAAATAAAAATATATATAAATATATCAATAATAGGTAGATATAAATTTATTAGTGATAGAGAGTTGCACTGCACAATTCTAAAATTAGCCTCAAACATTTTCTGGACCAATGTTAATATCATGATATTAACTAATTTTCATTGATTTATTACTTAATTTATTTATTTAAAGGACCATTATTCCTATCTCAATATGATGATGTACCATAAATCCAAATAAGAAAAACCACGATGATGTCAATACTTGCAAAATACTAATTCAATATGCAATACATGATGTTTTTAAGGTATCAGTGAAACTATTATAAGAAGATCAATTCATAAATCCAAAACTAGACTGTTAAGAAAACACACTTTACCCTCCAATATGAGCAGGAATATCACAATGTAGAATAAGTACATTAATATTATGTTAATGTGAAAACATATACACACATAAATGTAATTATGAATATGTGATTATACAAATATTGATATTAATATTGATATTGGAGTGTGAATGTGCTTATAAATAAACCAGAATAATGACACGTATGTCAACACAATGAATGGTATATGCCATTAGCCATACAAAGTGCTCTCACCAAATGCTATTAATGAGATAGACTACAAAAGACGTACCACAATTTGCATAATGGTTAATCTTAAAGTTTTCTTTAGTTGAATGGCTAGTAAAATCCATTCCCATCGATATCTGTTGGCATGTAAGACAACTTCTTGATAAACATTTGAAAGTCCCTTTTTTATTAAGCCAAAAAGATTGTGGTACGTCTTTTGTAGTCTATCTCATTGAGTGTACCCTTTGTTTCGAGCAGTATGTAGGTCAGACTTCACGTGCCCTAAGATCCAGGATAGGGGAACACAAAAGAGACATCAAAAACTACAATAAAGATTCTAGTGTAGCCAGACACTTCAATTATTTGCATTTTACAGATCAACCTAGGTTCACTGTTAAAGTAATAGATTTAGCCAAAAGGCCCATTCGGGGTGGAAATATTTATACCATACTTTCCAAAAAAGAATTATACTGGATATGGAAACTTAATACGAGGGCACCCCATGGTCTCAATAGAGAATGGGACATTAGCTATTTTGTGGAATAATTCTAATAGCATTTGGTGAGAGCACTTTGTATGGATAATAGCATATACCATTCATTGCGTTGACATACGTGTCATTATTCTGGTTTATTTATAAGCACATTCACAGTCCAATATCAATATTAATATCAATATTTGTATAATCACATATTCATAATTACATTTATGTGTGTATATGTTTTCACATTAACATAATATTAATGTACTTATTCTACATTGTGATATTCCTGCTCATATTGGAGGGTAAAGTGTGTTCTCTTAACAGTGTAGTTTTGGATTTATGAATTGATCCTCTTATAATAGTTTCACTGATACCTTAAAAACATCATGTATTGCATATTGAATTAGTATTTTGCAAGTATTGACATCGTCGTGGTTTTTCTAATTTGGATTTATGGTACATCATCATATTGAGATAGGGATAATGGTCCTTTAAATAAATAAATTAAGTAATAAATCAATGAAAATTAGTTAATATCATGATATTAACATTGGTCCAGAAAATGTTTGAGGCTAATTTTAGAATTGTGCAGTGCAACTCTCTATCACTGATAAATTTATATCTACCTATTATTGATATATTTATATATATATTTTTTTTATATATAATATTGAGAGTTTGAATCAATATGTTTTTTCATTACATCCATTGTTTGTTTTTAATTCTATTTTATGTCCCTTTGTTACACTATTCTTTATTCCTTTGTAGTGCACATCCTATACCTAAGGATTTCCTCTTGAGGGTGTGTTGAGCCTTTGAAATTGTGATTGGTTAAGACACCCTTAAATGGTGCACTACGCAGGTGGAGAGCTATCCTATGATTAAGTGCTGCATAGCACGAAACATGTTAGGACTCTGCTCCCATTTCCGTCTGTGATACCTGCATTGTGCTGTGCTGTGCTGCATATATTTCATTTTTAATTCAAAGAATAAACTTGTTGGATTTTACCCCACGATTTTGGAGTGCTGCTTCTTTCTACCTCAACAATTTAATGTATACTTCATGCATAGGCTTCAACAGGGCCCGTTGCAAAACCCTAAGGACAATATTTAAACTCCAAGGAGAAGCCTTAGATCTAAACACAGGTCTGATCCCAGCATTGATGAACAAAGACATTGATGAACAAAGAGACCTTGGTCAGCAGATCCCTGCGACAAGATAACTTCCATGGAGGAGATGATGACATCCCCACTAGATCCGCAAAGGAGCAGTCAGTATCACTGTTGCCTGCTTGACTCAAGCCACTACACTAGGAAGTAGTGGTAACGGTCGAAAAGGAAAAATTAGATTGAACCTCCAAGGCACCGCTAATGCATCTGTTAGCTCCGCCTGAGGATCCCTGTACCTCGACCCCTATCTGGGTAGTTTGGTATTGAGACTTTATAAGATCTTCCTCTTGCAAATCTCTGCAAACACTCGGATGGAGTTACCATTCTCCCAGATGAAAGGATTGTCTGCTGAGGAAATCCACTTCCTAGTTGTCCACTCCCGGAATGTGGATCGCTGACAGCAAACAAATGCGGGTATCCCCCACACCAGAACCAAGATACTGCCCTCAAAACTAGGGAGCTTCTTGTTCCCTCCGATGGTTGATGTAAGCCACTGAGGATATATTGTTTGATTGGAATATGATTAACTGGGATGAACCCAGCAGAGGCCAAGCCATCAGAACATTTTATATTGCCCAAAGATCCAACATGAGATCAGGAGGGAGCTTTACCTCCTGTGACCAGATGCCCTGTGCCTTCCTGGCACCCCAAACGGCTTCCCATCCTGACTCGCAACCGTAGTCACAATCACCCAGGATGGTCTTGAGATGGACATCCCTCAGGACAAAGTGATCCAGACAAAACCACCAAGAGAGCGATTCTCCCGATTGGTTGTCCAGAGAACTCTGTTGACACAGATCCAAATGATCGCCGTTCCACTAGTTCAGCATGCGCAGTTGCAACAGTCTGAGGTGAAACCTGGCAAAGGAAATTATGTCCAAGCTGGACACCATGAGACCAATCACCTCCATACACCAAGCCACAGATGGCCTTAAGGAGATCTGGAGGGCAAGACATGTTGAAGCTAGCTTGCAAAGTCTCATGTCTATGGAGACTATTATAGTACCCAAGAATCCTACCCTGGTACTTGATACAAGAGAACTCTCTCTAGATTATCTGCCATCCATGGGATCGAAGAAGACGGAGGAGATATTCCGAATGGTCCACTCTTCGAAAAATTTCTTTAGCTAGACCAAACGGAAGAGCAATAGACTGGAAGTGCTGGTCCAGGAATGCAAACCTTAGGAACTGGAAGTGGTCCTTGAGGATTGGTACGAGAAGGGAGCATCAGATCTATCATGGTCATGAACTACCCCTCTCAAATGAGGGTAAGAATGCACCTTATTGTCTCCATCTTAAACAAGGGGACATTTAATAACCTGCTTAAGCACTTTAGGTCCAGAATTGGACGGAAAGTTCCCTCCTTCTTAGGGACCATGAAAAGGTTTGAATAGTATCCCAAACCTCTCAATGTGATAGGCACCGGGACAATAACTCCTAGAGGACAGATCCCGTACACACCCCAGAAAGGCTTCCCTCCTTACTGGTCAGAAAGACAGGAGGGATCTGCCCTTGGGTGGCTGAGACTTAAAACCTATCTTGTAATCCTGAGCTATGACCTCCAGGACCCATGGATCCTGCATGTCCCTGAACCAAGCAACTGAAAAGAGCGACATACTGCCCTCTACACAATCCAGAAGAGGACCGGGGACCGCCCATTCATGCTGACGTAGACTTGGCGAGATTCTTGCTCTGCTTGGATTTATTACAGGACTGAGCCGGCTTTCAAGAGCTCTTGGTTTTCTCTGGCTTAGCGGAGGACTGCTGACATGGGCCTTATCAGAATGAAAAGAACAAAAATTGTCCCTTAGATTTATTCAAATACTTGATAGGAGGGCACCCTTGCCCCCTGTGACTGTGGAGATAATTGAGTCCATGCCTGGACCATACAAAATCATTCCCTTAAAGGGATGGAAGAAGTCTAGACTTAGAAGTAATATCCGCAGACAATGACTTTAGCCAGAGCCCGACGGACCTGAACAGAAAAAGATGAAGCCATAGCATTCAAGCGAATAAACTGCCTAATAGCAGCACAGATAAAAGAATTAACCCTCAAGGCCGTAAATCTTTTCTGAGTAATGCTGAGGGGATCCTCCATCCCGATCAAATCCTATAAGGAGTCAAACCAAAAGGTAGTTTCTCCAGTAACCACGGCAACAGCCTCCGCCGGTTGAAACAAATATCCCGTATGTTGAAACGTCTTTTTTAATAGAGTTTCCATCTTTTATCCATGGGACCGGGGACAATTTTCTAAAGGGAGAAGAGGAGGAAAAGGAATCCAATCCTGTCCCATCCATTCTTAATAATGTTCGCCATCTAACAGGAGCAGGGAAGGATAAGGTACCACCGTGTCTTCAAACTGTATCCAATTTAGGAATTAAAAGGTTCATCAGGCAATTTGGCCTCTGGAACCTCTGAATTTGCCAAAAACTTCCTTTAGAAGAAAACGCAAAATCCTAAACTAAAGTCTGGTTCCTCCTCAGATGGAGGTTTAGAGGAAGCAGACTCTGACCCAGAATGTTCATACTCTGAAGTCTCCGAAAAAACTTCATCCTCGGATAACCCTCAGTTAAATCCAATAAATATCTGATGTACTCTGGGAAGGAGTGCAATATGTAACATTTTGCTTGCGCTTAGCAGGGCGAGGTAAAGCATTAAAGGCCGCAGACACCGCTGTCTGAACTGCACAGTAACGTCTGGTGAAAAAAGGCCCCCTCCAGATGGAGGATCAGCAATGCTATGGGAAAACTGCATGCGTAGAGATATAAGAATGTAGGGTACGCACCTCACTGGATGACAACTCCTCAGAAGTGGACGGCTCCGTGGTATCAAACATGTTTGATATTATCACATTAGGAAGGCATATGTAACATAATTGAGAGGGCGGAACTAAGGCTTCCTCACCATATAAACAGGAATTGCTCATTAGGAATAGAGGGAGTGCCCTCTAAAGCAACAGAATCCTCCATCGCTAGTGCAATAACCAGAGAACCAGAGAATAAAACATCTTATTGTGTTCAAAAAAACGGCACCCTTATACCCCAGTGGCTGGGGCACTCACCACCTCCTATGACCCAGACAGTACAGAGATTTATGTCTCCTATCTGATTGACACCTGGTCAGGAAAAAGGGAATGAATCACATGGTGCATAATGTAGGACCATCCCTGCTATGAGAAAACGCACCAAGCTTGTAAGCTTCATGGCTCTCAAAGTAAAAGTGAAACCTGTATATTCCAATCCATAACAGCCTATGAGCCCATAACATCTCACACATAAAAGCAGCATAAAATCTAATAAACATATACGATTATTCCCCCCTGTTCAATAATCCCCATAAGGAGATATTAACCCTTGATTCTATACAGATAAAAGGAGTCACACTGTGACCCTGTCTTCTTGTGTTATCATACATCTATAAAATATGACATAAATTGCAATGCTGTGAAATGTTCCTAATTGCCCCAAAAAACTCTCAACTATATGATATTTATTACATTTTCTGGCTAGTGGCTACCCGTAAATGATCACACATAAATTTCTTTCTTAAACTTTTTATAAAAAATATGCATAGAATACACAGTATAATAGTGACCGGTCACTTTCGCTAACAGACACAAACTATTTCAATAATATAAAATATGACATAAAAAACTTTATAAAAAGTCCTATATTGGACCATAAGTGCTCTGCTCACATTGGCTAATTTTGTAAGTTCTGTTTCAACCTTTATATGAGACATTCAAAGCTTATTCCGTTCACAGCTTGATTAGCTAAGATGTACAGACAGTTCATAAGACATGTGCGCGCTTCTAAGCTTATCTAGATATGCTCTCATGAAAAAGCTCTTTTTTTAACAAAAGAATACCAAGAGAAATAGGTCAATTTAATTACAAAAAAAAGACAATGGAAAATATTTTTTTTTTAATTATTAAATAACACATGCGGCTAGATTACGAGTTTTGCGTTAGGCTTAAAAAGCAGCGTTGGCCGGTCCCAATGTCGCTTTTTAACGCCCGCTGGTCTTGAAGGTACAGGTGTACCGCTCACTTTTTTGGCCAGACTTGGAAATACCGCAAATCCACTTACGTAAATTGCGTATCCTATTTTTTCAATGGGACTTGCATAGCGCCGGTATTACGAGTCTGCCAAAAAGTGATCGGTACACCCTCTCCTGTCAACACTGATACCGTATTTTCAAGTCAGTAGTTTTTACAACGCCGTAGTATAAAACTCTTAACTAAAGTGCTAAAAAATACACTAACACCCATAAACTACCTATTAACCCCTAAACCGAGCCCCCCACATCGCAAACACTAAAATAAAATTTTTAACCCCTAATCTGCCGAACCGGACATCGCAGCCACTATAATAAATATATTAACTCCTAAACCGCCGCACTACCGCCTCACAAACATTAGTTAAATATTATTAACCCCTAATCTGCCGGCTCTAACATCGACGCCACCTACCTACATTTATTAACCCCTAATCTGCTGCCCCCAACATCGCCGCCACTATATTAAAGTTATTAAACCCTAAACCTAAGTCTAACCCTAACCCCTCCAACTTAAATATAATTTAAATAAATCTAAATAAAATTACTATCATTAACTACATTATTCCTATTTAAAACTAAATACTTACCTATAAAATTGTAGCTAGCTTAGGGTTTATTTTTATTTTACAGGCAAGTTTGTATTTATTTTAAGTAAGTAGAATAGTTATTAAATAGTTATTAACTATTTAATAACTACCTAGTTAAAATAAATACAAAAGTACCTGTAAAATAAAACCTAACCTAAGTTACACTAATACCTAACACTACACTATAATTAAATTAATTCTCTAAATTAAATACAATTCAATAAAATTATCTAAAGTACAAAAAACAAACACTGAATTACAGAAAATAATAAATAAATTACAAGATTTTTAAACTAATTACACCTAATCTAATCCCCCTAACAAAATAAAAAAGCCCCCCAAAATAAAAAGCCCTACCCTACACTAAATTACAAAAAGCCCTTAAAAGGGCCTTTTGTGGGGCATTGCCCCAAAGTAATCAGCTCTTTTACCTGTAAAAAAAATTACAAATCCCCCCAACATTAAAACCCACCACCCACACAACCAACCCTATTCTAAAACCCACTCAATCCCCCCTTAAAAAAAAACTTACATTAACCCCTTGAAGATCACCTTACCGGGAGAAGTCTTCATCCAACCGGGCAGAAGTGGTCCTCCAGACGGGCAGAAGTCTTCATCCAACTGGGCAGAAGTGTTCCTCCAGATGGGCAGAAGTGTTCATCCAGACGACATCTTCTATCTTCATCCATCCGGCGCGGAGCGGGTCCACCTTCAAGATATCCGACGCAGAGCATCCTCTTCTTCTGATGGCTACGACTGAATGAAGGTTCCTTTAAACGACGTCATCCAAGATGGCGTCCCTTCAATTCCGATTGGCTGATAGAATTCTATCAGCCAATCGGAATTAAGGTAGAAAAAATCCTATTGGCTGATTGGATCAGCCAATAGGATTGAAGTTCAATCCTATTGGCTGATCCAATCAGCCAATAGGATTGAGCTGGCATTCTATTGGCTGTTCTAATCAGCCAATAGAATGCCAGCTCAATCCTATTGGCTGATTGCATCAGCCAATACGATTTTTTCTACCTTAATTCCAATTGGCTGATAAAATTCTATCAGCCAATCGGAATTGAAGGGACGCCATCTTGCATGGCGTCATTTAAAGGAACCTTCATTCAGTCGTAGCCGTCGGAAGAAGAAGATGCTCTGCGTCGGATGTCTTGAAGATGGATCCGCTCTGCGCCGGATGGATGAAGATAGAAGATGCCGTCTGGATGAAGACTTCTGCCCGTCTGGAGGACCACTTCTGCCCTGTTGGATGAAGACTTCTCCCAGCTTCGTTGAGGACTTCAGCCTAGTTGGGTGAAGACTTCTCCCGGTAAGGTGATCTTCAAGGGGTTAGTGTTAGGTTTTTTTAAGGGGGTATTGGGTGGGTTTTAGAGTAGGGTTGGTTGTGTGGGTGGTGGGTTTTAATGTTGGGGGGGGATTTGTAATTTTTTTTTACAGTTAAAAGAGCTGATTACTTTGGGGCAATGCCCCGCAAAAGGCCCTTTTAAGGGCTATTTGTAATTTAGGGTAGGGTAGGGCTTTTTTTATTTTGGGGGGGCTTTTTATTTTGTTAGGGGGATTAGATTAGGTGTAATTAGTTTTAAAATCTTGTAATTTGTTTATTATTTTCTGTAATTTAGTGTTTGTTTTTTTTGTACTTTAGATAATTTTATTTAATTGTATTTAATTGTATTTAATTTAGGGAATTAATTTAATTATAGTGTAGTGTTAGGTGTAATTGTAACTTTGGTTAGGTTTTAATTTACAGGTACTTTTGCATTTATTTTAGCTAGGTAGTTATTAAATAGTTAATAACTATTTTATAACTATTCTACCTAGTTAAAATAAATACAAACTTGCCTGTAAAATCAAAATAAACCCTAAGCTAACTATAATGTAATTATTAGTTATATTGCAGCTAGCTTAGGGTTTATTTTACAGGTAAGTATTTAGTTATATTTAAGTTAGGGGGGGGGTTAGGGTTAGGGTTAGACTTAGGTAGGGTTAGACTTAGGTTTAGGGGTTAATATGTTTATTATAGTGGCGGCGACGTTGGGGGCGGCAGATTAGGGGTTAATAAGTGTAGGTAGGTTGCAGCGACATTTGGGGGTGGCAGATTAGGGGTTAATAAATATAATGTAGGTGTCGGCGATGTTTGGGGCAGCAGATTCGGGGTTCATATGTATAATGTAGGTGGGGGCGGTGTCCGGAGCGGCAGATTAGGGGTTAATAATATAATGTAGGTGTCGGCGATGTCGGGGGCGGCAGATTAGGGGTTAATAAGTGTAAGATTAGGGGTGTTTAGACTCGGGGTTCATGTTAGGTGTAGACATACATTTTATTTCCCCATAGGAATCAATGGGGCTGCGTTAGGAGTTAAACGCTGCTTTTTTGCAAGTGTTAGACTTTTTTTCAGCAAGCTCTCCCCGTTGATTCCTGTGGGGAAATCGTGCACAAGCATGTTAGACCAGCTCACCGCTGACGTAAGCAGCGCTGGTATTGGAGTGAGATTTTGAGCAAAATTTTGCTTAACGCTCACTTCTTGTCTTTTAACGACACGTTTGTAAAAACCCGTAATACCAGCGCTGTCTGTAAGTGAGCGGTGAGCATAAACTGATTGTTAGCACCGCATAGCCTCTATCGCAAAACTCGTAATCTAGTATTTTTGTAATTACAAGACATTTCTGTTGTGTTCCTATAGAATAACATATCAGCCTTAACGTTTTTAACAAGGCTAGTCATGGTCATAAAGTCAGTATAAAGTGAATTGTCTGACAGTTGTTATCTGATAGAGCCAATTAGGGACATATATGTAGCAGAGTAAGTCATGAGAAGTCAACAGGTGTATTTTAAGTTCTGAGAATTACAAATTGCTCAATTTTCAGAGCTAAATTAATAATGGGAAAATTAATAATCAAATATATTGCAAAGTAATTTCAATACTCATAACTAAATCGTTTATATAAAAATCTCAAGGTGTTTAATGTCCCTTTAAGGATAGCTATAGATGGTCCGAAATGGGTCCAACTAAATTTTCTGATCCACCTGATCTAAGCCTAAGGGGCCGATTTATCAATGTCTGTCCGACATGATACGCTACAGAGCTTGATAATTCGGCCCCTATGTTTGAAGAGTAGAGTTCTACTGGCTGAAGACCATATCACAATGTTATGACTGCATTTTGCAGAACATTTTTGTGCTTGTTATTTATTTCACTTATACTATTTCTACCAAATTTGCCAGTAATGTATGGATTACAAAACAAGCAAGTACATTTATTTCTTATGATTTATTCATCCTGGCATTCATTAACAGCATGTGCACCCAACCCTGCAAACATTGAGAGCTTTGATATTATTTTGTCATGTTGCCAGTTCCATTCTTTTATGTTTGTGCGTCAGGAATCTTGTTGCAGAGCCCCTGGAGGCCTTGATAATAAGGGCTATGTTTGGTATGTTTTCAAACCAATGTCAGACAATAAACATCTGTTTTTACCAGACGTGCATAGTATGACTGGTTGTTGCTAAAAAAACATTTCTATCAACCAGATTCTTAAAAAAAAACCCAGTGAAGTATTGTGTAGTGCAGTGCTAATCAATATCAGATAGTAAGTGTACCCCATGGCCAGATTTTAAGGATATCCCTGCTTTAAAGGTGAGTAAGCCAAAATGATTGAGCCATTGATTTACTACAAGAGGATGTTAAAAAAAACACAGCATACAAATATGATTACATATTTAGGACCAGATTAAGAGTGGAGTGCAAATGTTTGCACCCAAGCAATTAGGGATATATCGCGAGGAGTTGCGCTCATAAGGCTTACCGCTCATATTATGAGTTGAAAGTAAACACAATCGTGTGAGCGCAATTGCGATTTATGCTAGAATCATTACCGCAATTTCAGAGCTCTGGTTAACTGTTTTGCGAAACATAAAAGTGTCTCAAAACACATAAAAATACATTACAAAGTATAATAACACTATCTAATAAAAATTATTACAAAAAATATATTGCACACAAAAGTTATAAGGGCTCAAAGATTAAAGGTCTCAGGTGTTAGAAAAAAAGGCCGGCAGAGGGCTTTAACATTGAGACACATACATATATATGTCTAAAGATGTATATGTATGCATATATACATATATATATATATATAGATATATTATATGTGTACATATGTATTCATGCATTTAAATGTGTATACAGTATATATATTTACAGACATACATACACATATAAACACATTAATACATATGCATACATATATAGAGGCCTATTTATCAAATGTCTGGCGGACCTGATCCGACAGTGCAGATCAGGTCCGACAGACATCGCTGAATGCGGAGAGCAATACGCTCTCCGTATTCAGCATTGCACCAGCAGCTCTTGTGAGCTGCTGTTGCAATGCCGCCCCCTGCAGACTCACTCGATCGGGTTGATTTGTAGCAATCTCTGTCCGCCTTATCAGAGCAGACGGACAGGGTTATGGAGCAGCGGTCTTTAGATCGCTACTTCATAACTGCTGTTTCTGACGAGTCTGAAGACTCGCCAAAAACACGGGCCCTCAAGCTCCATTCGGAGCTTGATAAATGGGCCTCATAGACATATACATAAGTGCATTAGAGCCCTTTGTTGTTAAATAGATGAAAACATGTAAAGCATATTTATGCAATATTCATATTTAATTAAGGCTTTAGATATGTAATTACTGTATATATTTCACATTCCAATGTTCTTCCCATAGCAGAATATGTTCTAAGTATTTGTAAATAGATATTCCTATATATATCTGTATATATCTATACCTATATATAAAATCATCTATATATATAGGTAAAGATATATATGTTACCAAAATATCATCAGATATATATAGAAATATGTATTTATGAATAAATGCAACATATGCTGTTATGTAAAGAACATTGGAATGCAAAATATTCATATTTTCATGTCTGGTTAGCACAAATGAGAATATGAGATCGGGTTTGTGCAAGAGTGGAGTGTTTTTTTTCCACTTTTTGTCTCCATTGGCTTCGGATTTATGCGCTTGTCTGGTTATCGCAAGAGCAAAAACTGTTTACTTTCGACTCTTAATATGAGAGCAACACAACAAATGCAATAATCTTAATTCTAGCGCAATTAGCTTTCAAGTAGAACGTTAATTTGCGCTCCACTCCTGTAATGTAGCAACACTGTGGGTTGAAATAAAGAGTGAAGAAACATAAATACCAGTGTTGTAATTATGGGAGACTTTAACTACCCTGAAATTAATTGGGCCAATAAAATTAGCAATACAACTAAGGGGGATAGATTTTTAAATATGCTAAAAGATAACTTCATGTCACCATTAATAGAGGAGCCAACTATAAAAAAAGCTAAACTGAATTTAGTGCTATCAAATAATACAGAACTAATATCAAACATAAAAGTAAAATAACATTTAGGTATCAGTGATCATAGCATGGTCCCGTTTGAAATAACTTCCATAAGCAGTATTATAAGGGTTCAACCAAAACTTCATTTTAAGAAAGCAAAATTCAAGGATTTAAAGAAATTGTTAAATATGATAAATTGGGACAAAATGAATGCATACATTTAAAACTTTTTAAAATAAATATACACATACTACATGCTTATAAAGTAAAATAAATAAATCCAAGCCAATGTGACTAATTACTAATGTGCTAAGAGAAATAAGAAAACACTTAGGGCATTTTAATTGTTTAAATCGTTCCTGACAAAGGAATCCCTGACAAAGTACCCCATAGGTATGAAACTCATAGGATGATGACCAGAATGTTTGTAACAGTTTTGCTGTTGAGTCCTGTTTTTAATGCATACCAATAAATATTAAGTTTTATTAAAGGAACACTAAACACAATTTTTTTCTTTCATGATTCAGATAGAGCTTGCCGTTTTAAGCAACTTTCAAATTTACTCCTATGATCATTTTTTTCTTTGTTCTCTTGCTATTGTTATTTAAAAAGCAGGAATGCAAAGCTTAGGAGCCGGTCTATTTTAGGTTTAGAACCCTGGATAGTGCTTGCTTATTGGTGGCTACATTTAAGCAAGCAAGCATAACCCAGGTTCTGAACCAAAAATGGGTTTGTTCCTAAGCTTTACATCCCTGCTTTTTAAATAAAAAAAGCATGAGAACAAAGAAAAATTCATAATAGGAGTAAATTATAAAGTTACTTAAAATTACATGCTCTATCATGAAAGAAAGAAAATAGGTTTTGTATCCCTTTAATCACCTTTTCCCCTGCTTTTTTTTGGATAACATGGATCGAGTCTTATGGATATTTGAATCTATGGATATCCATGCTTTGTCTCCTCTCCTGCTATACCAATCCAAAATTCTCTGTAGGAATATAGCATATTAGTGTTTAATGGTATGTGTGAACCCAAGCCTCCTTGTTCTCTGGCACAGTATAATTTGGCCCTGGACACCCGTGGTCCTATTTTCCCCCAAATAATGGAATTCATGGAAGCTTGTAGTTGTTGTAGATGATTTTTGGGGTAGAGTTATTGTATGGAAGAGGTAAAGAATTTTTGGAATATATGTCGTTTTTAGTCGCTTTAATACACCCCTGCCATAAAAGAGGTTTCTTTTTGCTAAGATAAGTGGTCAGCTTGCTTATTAGACAGAAGAGGCTTAGAGGCCTATTTGTCAAGCCGTCAACCGCAAATACGCTGGAATTCCGCAGCATAATTGTGGTGAGCCTGATTCCCCTTATTTATCAAAGCCTACAGACCGGGAAAAGTTGAAATCTGTGACTTAACATACGATACGCCAGTCTCAGTCTGACACAGATCAATGCTTACGTCATTACAGATGTTTCGAATGCAAATTCGGCACCATCTGACTACTTTTGCTAGTTATCAAATATCTACCAGGTACTCTCGCTACTATTCCAGCCCAGCGTACATGGTTTTCAATCCGCTGCCCTGGAGGCGGCGGATGCCATAGGAATCAATGGGAGTCTGAAAGCAGCAAAAGCTTATGTTCGCTGCTGCCTGATATCCTATTGATTCCTATGGGAGAATTAAAGTTATGTTTACACCTAACACCCTAGCATGTACCCCAAGTCTAAACACCCCTAATCTGCTGCCCCGACACCGCTGCCACCTACATTATACTTATTAACCCCGTAATCTGCTGCCCCCTACACCGCCGCCACCTACATTATACTTATTAACCCCTAATCTGCCGCACCCGACACCGCCGTCACCTACATAATGTTATTAACCCCATCCCACCACTCCCGGAGCCCCCGCAACTAAATAAATGTATTAACCCCTAAACCCCTGGCCTCCTACATCACTAGCTCTACTTAACCTATTAACCCCTAAACCGCCAGCCCCCCACATTGCCATAAACTAAATTAAACAAATAATTAATCTACCCTAACTATTATACTAAAATTACATTAAACTACAAATTAAATTAAATATATTATATAGTTAAAAACCTAACCCTACTCAATTAATTTAAATCTACAATTAAAAATTACAAACTTACGATACCCTCGAATCTCCTCCCCGTTCCACAGAGGACATCTCTTCCTTTCTCAAGGGCCTTTCTCTCCCTAGGTTAAATCCAGAAGACGCACACATTTTGACACCGCCGCACCCGACATCACCGCCACCTACATAATGTTATTAACCCTTATCCCGCTGCTCCCGGAGCCCACCGCAACTAAATAAATGTATTAACCCCTAAACCCCTGGCCTCCTACATCACTAGCACTTACTAAACATATTAACCCCTAAACCGCCAGTGCCCCACATTTCCATAAACTAAATTAACCTATTAACCCCTAAACCTAACAACCCCTTAACTTTACATTAAATATTAACTCATCCCTATCTTATAATAAATTTATACTTACCTTTAGAATTCAATTAAACTATCTTTAACAAATAATTAATCTACCCTAACTATTATACTAAAATTGCATTAAACTACAAATTAAATTAAATATATTATATAGTTAAAAACCTAACCCTATTCAATTAATTTAAATCTACAATTAAAAATTACAAACTTACGATACCCTTGAATCTCCTCCCCGTTCCACAGAGGACATCCCTTCCTTTCTCGAGGGCCTTTCTCTCCCTAGGTTAAATCCAGAAGACGCACACATTTTGACATCCCCAGTAACCATAGAAGAAACATGTAAAGTCATTCAATCTATGAAACTAGGGAAATCCCCAGGCCCAGACGGCTTCACAGCCAGATTTTACAAAACGTTTTGCCACCTACTAGCCCCCATCCTCTGTAGACTATGTCAAGATACGGTTCTTTCAATTCAGAATTTTTAGAAGCCATGATAGTCACAATTCTAAAACCAGGCAAACACCCGGATCACTGCAGTAGCTACCGCCCAATCTCACTAGGGATAGGCAATAAGGCGCATACTGGTTCTTCTAAATGTTGCGGCTAAGAGAGAGATACCCCTTCTGGCCCTGTCTCTAGACACTGAAAAGGTGTTTGACAGGGTCAGATGGGAATATTTGTGGAAAGTAATGAAGACTCTTCGAATCCCTGATTCTTTTATACTAGCTGTTAAGGCTCTCTATTCACACCCCTAGGCTAGAGTCCGAGGGGCCGGGTTCCAGTCTCTCCCATTCCCCATAACCAACAGCACTAGACAAGGATGCCCACTGTCGCCCCTCTTGTTTGCCTTGGCCATTGAGCCCTTAGCCCTAAGTATCAAAAGGGACTCTCAAACTACAGGGCTCCTTGTTGGAGTGCACGTGCATACAATTTCGCTGCATGCAGATGACATCACTCTTATGCAAACTTCACCTAAAGAGTCCCTACCCTTGGTCTTCGGGATCAATAAGGAATTTGGCAAACTAAGCTACTACAAACTTAACATCACAAAGACAGAAGCCCTCCCTATTCATATATCACCCAGTGACCTCACACTCCTGCAAAGAAAATACCACTTTCACTGGAACACATCTTCCCTTAAGATACTAGGGATATACCTTAGCCCTGACCCTTCTACAACAGTGTCTCAATACTACACAGATAGACTCCCAGAGTTTGGGAAACTCTTAGATACTTGGGAATTCCGAGAAATCTCTTGGACTAGTCGCATTGCGGCTATCAAGATGTCATTTCTCCTTAAGATATCATATCTATTTCAATCCATACCGTACAATGTTCTGAGGTCTACCCTAAATAGGCTGCAGAGTCTGGTAACTACTTATGTATGGAAAGATAAGAGACCCAGAACATCTAGACGAACTCTTGAGAAACCAGTTAATCAGGGTGGTCTGGCTTTACCAAACCTCATCACCTATTACAATTCTGCCAGACTCTCACATTTACTGGGTTGGAATAACACTGAATGACTCGCGGGATGGTACAATGTAGAGACAGCGCTATTGCCCCCCACAGTTTCCCTCTCAGATATACTCTGGATTCCTATTCACCATAGACAATCTTTGAAAAACATACATTTAATATTCAAACATGCCTTCCAATTCTGGGATCAAATTAGACATAACCCAGCTATATCTCCTCATCCATCACCCGCACTTACCATTTCGGGTGCACTTTTTTGTTTACCAGACTCCCACCTAGAAGCATGGCGCAATAGACAGATCCTATTAGTGACAGACTTTTATGACAACGACACATGGCTTTCTCATCCTAATTTATGCACTAGATTTCATATCCCGCCGAGTCTTAACTTTGAGACGTATCAGCTGAGCACACAATTACGCACGTGGGGATACCCAAAGAAAACACTTAGGCAATTATCACCATGGGAATCGTTGTGGCAACGAGCCTCCAACATCTCACACCCCCTCTCCCTACACTACAACCTACTTATTAACGCACAAGCCTCCCATGGAATTCCACAGCATACTGCCTGGGAGAGAGACTTGGGCTTCACTGCTGGTGTCGATATCTGGAACTCTAGGATCATGGTAACAAAAAAACTACTACATTGTGCTACCCTTTGGGAGCTCAATTATAAAATTCTAATCCGCTGGCACTTGGTGCCAGCCACATTACACAGGATTTACAATACACAAACTTATGAGTGCTGGAGGAAATGCGGACTCGCAGGTACTGCACTACATATCTGGTGGTCTTGCCCGATTATCCAACCACTTTGGGAAAAAATTTATACTCTTCTCCGTACCATCGGAATTACCATACAGTTCACCCCAGAGATATCTTTACTCCCCAAATGAAGCCCTTGCAATCTACATCTTCATGGCCATGAAGTTGGCAATAGCTAGATGCTGGAAGAAAGAGAAACCCCCACCCTTACCTCAAGTATTATCCATAGTCCAGTATATTGGGCAAATGGAACAATACTCATACAGAGTCCTAGACAAAGTTGACTCCTTTCACAAAATCTGGTCCCTGTGGCTTTAGAAATTCCCGAATTGGGAAACAACTCGCCTCATCAATCTACCCACCTAGGCCCTTTGGCCAGTACAACTCCCCCATATCCCCCCATCATCCTGTATAGCTCCCCATACCTTCTTCCCCATACCCCCCCTTTTTTTTTTTTTATCTTTCTCCTCTCTCTCTTCCCCCCTCCCCGGATCATATACCATAGTAGCATTCACACTTATATGATAACTATACGGATCTATTATTAATATCTAAACATACTCATACATATCACCAACATAACTACTCAATGCGACCACACCTCATACAATCTCGCTTTATAATAAGAAAATTAGACCTCTTTCTGACTTACCATATAGACCATTGTCGTTACCCTATGATGATCGATAGACATAGTTTCTTATCCTGGAATTGATCCTAATATATATCTTTTGTAGTTCATTTCCTGCTTGTATACACATGGTTTATGTCTACCACTTTTGTTCAGTTATCTTATTATTGTACTATTTTTAAATAAAATATTTTTAAAAAAAATTACAAACTTACAAAAAACTAACAACTAAGTTACACAAAATAAAAACACTAAGTTACAAAAAAAATAAACACTAGTTACACAAAATAAAAAATAAATTATCAAATATTTAAACTAATTACACCTAATCTAAGAGCTCTATGAAAATAACCCCCCCCCCCCCCCGAAATAAAAAAAAAAACCTAGCCTAAACTAAACTACCAATGGCCCTTAAAGGGCCTTTTGCGGGGCATTGCCCCAAAGAAATCAGCTCTTTTACCTGTAAATAAAAAATACAAATACCCCCCAACAGTAAAACCTACCATTCACACAACCAAACCCCCCAAATAAAAACCTAATCTAAAAAATCTAAGCTTCTCATTGCCCTGAAAAGGGCATTTGTATGGGCATTGCCCTTAAAAGGGCATTTAGCTCTTTTTGAAAAACCCAAACCCTAATCTAAAATTAAAACCCACCCAATAAACCCTTAAAAAAGCCTTAAACTAACCCCCGAAGAGCCGACATCCATCCTCAACGAAGCGGCAGAAGTCCTCATCGAAGCCAGCAGAAGTCTTCATCCAAGTGGGCCGACATCTTCATCCAACTGGGCAGAAGTCTTCATCCAGACGGCATCTTCTATCTTCATCCATCCAGCGCGGAGCGGCTCCATCTTCAAGACATCCGGCGCTGAGCATCCTCTTCTTACGGCGTCTTCTTCCGAATGAAGGTTCCTTTACTGTAAATGACGTCATCCAAGATGGCGTCCCTTAGATTCCGATTGACTGACAGAATTCTATCAGTCAATCAGAATTAAGGTTGAAAAAATCCTATTGGCTGTTGCAATCAGCCAATAGGATTGAGCTTTCATCCTATTGGCTGATCCAATCAGCCAATAGGATTAAGCTTGCATTCTATTGGCTATTCCAATCAGCCGATTCTATCAGCCAATCGGAATCTAAGGGACGCCATCTTGGATGACGTCATTTAAAGGAACCTTCATTCGGAAGAAGATGTCGTAAGAAGAGGATGCTCCGCGCTGGATGTCTTGAAGGTGGAGCCGCTCCGCGCCAGATGGATGAAGATAGAAGATGCTGTCTGGATGAAGACTTCTGCCCGGTTGGATGAAGACATCGGCCCACTTGGATGAAGACATCTGCTGGCTTCAATGAGGACTTCTGCCGCTTCATTGAGGATGGATGTCAGAAACTGTAAGTGGATCTTCGGGGATTAGTGTTAGGCTTTTTTAAGGGTTTATTGGTGGGTTTTAATTTTAGATTAGGGTTTGGGATTTTGAAAAAGAGCTAAATGCCCTTTTAAGGGCAATACCCATACAAATGCCCTTTTCAGGGCAATGGGGAGCTTAGGGATGAGTTAATATTTAATGTAAAGTTAACGGGTTGTTAGGTGTAGGGGTTAATAGGTTAATTTAGATTATGGCGATGTGGGGGGCTGGCGGTTTAGGGGTTAATAGGTTTAGTAAGTGGTAGTGATGTGGGAGGCCAGAGGTTTAGGGGTTAATACATTTAGTTAGTTGCAGTGGGGTCCGAGAGTGGTGGAATAGGGGTTAATAAGTTTATTAGAGTTGTGGCGGTGTCGGGGAGCAGCGGGATAGGGGTTAATAACTTTATTTAGTTGCGGCGGGGTCCGGAAGCGGCGGAATAGGGGTTAATAAGTTTATTAGAGTTGCGGTGGGCTCCGGGAGCGGCGGGATAGGGGTTAATACATTTATTAGAGTTTAATATAGTGGTGGTGTTTAGTGACAGTATATAAATAAAGCTGTGAAAAAGCCAAATAGCAGCGAGATCGATGGCTGTTTAGTTAACAACAGTCCGCTGCTTATCGCCCCGTACTTGGTGCGTGGCTTTTTGACAGCTTTTTATATAAATATGGAGAGCATATTCAGGTCTGCGGCCGCGATGTTAGGCGATGTCAGTGTGTGTGCAGGCCCACTTGCTAAGTGCCACCACTCATAAGTTGTAACAGTAGTGTAAATTTAAAAAAAAAAAAACTTTTTTTGACTGTGAAACGTCAGTCTGCTAGTGTAATCTAATAGCAGTTGCCTGCCTGCCTGCCAGCGTGTGTGCCAGGCCCACTGGCCAACTAGTGCCACCACTCATATCTGTTGTAACAGTAGTGTATATATTTAAAAAAAAACTTTTTTGACTGTGAAACATCAGTCTGCTAGTGTAATCTAATTGCAGTTGCCTGCCTGCCAGCG
Source organism: Bombina bombina (assembly GCF_027579735.1). Lineage (NCBI taxonomy): Eukaryota > Metazoa > Chordata > Amphibia > Anura > Bombinatoridae > Bombina > Bombina bombina. Next base: position 1,074,205,828 of record NC_069502.1, on the reverse strand, counting down.
TGTATGCCAGGCCCACTTGCCAACTAGTGCCACCACTCATATCTGTTGTAACAGTAGTGTAAATTTAAAAAAAAAAAACTTTTTTTGACTGTGAAACGTCAGTCTGCTAGTGTAATCTAATAGCAGTTGCCTGCCTGCCAGTGTGTGTGTCAGGCCCACTTGCCAACTAGTGCCACCACTCATATCTGTTGTAACAGTATTGTAAATATTTTTTTAAAAAACTTTTTGACTGTGAAACATCAGTCTGCTAGTGTAATCTAATTGCAGTTGCCTGCCTGCCAGTGTGTGTGCCAGGCCCACTTGCTAAGTGCCACCACTCATATCTGTTGTAACAGTGGTGTAAAAAATGTTTAAAAAAAAACTTTTTTGAATGTGAAACATCAGTCTGCTAGTGTAATCTAATTGCAGTTGCCTGCCTGCCAGTGTGTGTGCCAGGCCCACTTGCCAACTAGTGCCACCACTCATATCTGTTGTAACAGTAGTGTAAATATTTAAAATAAAAACTTTTTTGACTGTGAAACATCAATCTGCTAGTGTAATCTAATTGCAGTTGCCTGCCTGCCAGCGTGTGTGCCAGGCCCACCTGCCAACTAGTGCCACCACTCATATCTGTTGTAAAAGTAGTGTAAATTTTTTTAAAAAAAACTTTTTTGACTGTGAAACATCAGTCTGCTAGTGTTATCTAATTGCAGTTGCCTGCCTGCCTGCCAGCGTGCGTGCCAGGCCCACTTGCCAACTAGTGCCACCACTCATATCTGTTGTAACAGTAGTGTAAATTTTAAAAAAAAAACTTTTTTGACTGTGAAACATCAGTCTGCTAGTGTAATCTAATAGCAGTTGCCTGCCTGCCAGCGTGTGTGCCAGGCCCACTTACACGGGGAGTTTGGTCTGTCACTGTGAAGCGGGCATAACCCTTACACTACCTGATCAATACAACATCATACCTGATGTTTTAAAGCACGTTATTCCAAACAATTTAGGAATGTTAGGTGATTTATGCCCTTAATTGGCTTAAAACCAGACTCTGCATCAACTATGTAATTTTCCGTGGGAGTTTTGCCATGGATCCCCCTCCGGCATGCCACAGTCCAGGTGTTAGTCCCCTTGAAACAACTTTTCCATCACTATTGTGGCCAGAAAGAGTCCCTGTTGGTTTTAAAGTTCGCCTGCCTATTGAAGTCAATGGCGGTTCGCCCAGTTCACTGGTTCGTGAACAGTTGCGGAAGTTCAAGTCCGCCGTTCGCGAACAGAAATTTTTAGGTTCGCGACATCACTAGTTGAGAGCTGATTTCGTTTCTGATGGAATCGATTTTGTTATTGAAGTGGCTGGCAAAATCTTGAGATGACAGAGAAGTTATATTAGGAGGTGGGGGTGGGCAGAGAAAAGTGTTGAAAGTGGAGAACAGACATTTTGGGTTTAAAGAAAGAGTGGAGATAAGAGTAGAGAAGTAGTGTTGCTTCTAAAGATTAAGGGCAGAGTAGTAGGAGTTCAAGATGAACTTGTAGTGAAGAAATTCAGCTGAACTCTGATATTTTCTCCAGTGCCGCTCAGCAGTACGGTAACATCAGCATAGGTACCATGTCAGAGGAGTATGCCAGGGGTGTAATTATAGTGGCAGATAGATTGGTCATGGCAGAAAAAAGAGGCAATGATGAGAGGAGAGGTTCGAGAGAACTAGCGAGCTATTGCTGATCTAATGACATAATGCTTCTGTGAAGTTGTAGGGAGGGATGAGATTTTGCAAGTGAGAAGATGATGGTCAGAAAGAGGAAAAGGGGAGTTTGTGAAGTTTAAAATAGTGCATCAATATCTAAAGATCAGATCAGGAGAGTGACCATCTTTGTGAGTGGGAGAGTCAGTCCATTGTGACAGACCGAAAGAGGAAGTGAGTTGCAGAAGTTGTTTTACAGAGGAGGCAGTGGGATTGTCAAGAGAGATGTTGAATTCATCATGAATGAGGGCAAGGGTGTCTGAGGAAAGGAAATATGGTAGCAAGGCAGCAAAGTGATCTAGGAATTGAGTTGAGTAGGGGGGTGGTATATTACTGCAACACGTATAGAGGGGAGAGAATAAGCAAATCATGTGGGTTTGGAATTAGGAAAATGTGAGGGAAGAGATGGTTTGTATTTGTTAAAAGGTGCAATGAGAGGAAAGTAAACTACCTACACCACCTCCTTGTCTGTTACCAGACCTAGAAGTGGAGCTGAAGTGGAGACCCCCATGTGACAATGCAGCAGTGGATGCTGTGTCTAAAGGAGATAGACAAGTTTCTGTCAGAGACAGAAGGTTGAGGGAGTGGGAGATAAAGAGGTCATGGATAGAAGTGAGCTTGTTGCAAACAAAGCAAGAATTCCAGAGTGCACAAGTGAAGGGGGTAGTGGCTTTAGATACAAGAGGAATATGAGTAAAGTTACCAGAATTTTGTTTTCTAAATCTATGGAAAGGTACACATGGATATGCACGGCTAGGACATTGTTGGGGACCAGGATTAGGTGACATGTCACCAGCAGCTAGTACAAGCAAGAGGGAGAGTGACATGAGGTGAGATGCAGATTTGCAGTAATGAGACTGTTTTTGGGATGAGGTGCAGGGGGGAGAGAGGGAGTCTAGGAATGTGTGAAATTCATGAGTACAAAAGTAAGGAGAGTTTAAGAGAGATTGGCTAATGAGCAGAGCAGGTGGTGAGGGGGAAGGAGTAATTGAGTAAAGTAGTTTGTTAAAGAGGAAAGAGGTAGAAAAAAAGAATATGAATATACTGAGCATTTTTACAAAAGTGGGAACCAATTAAACACATAAAACACAGAATTACAGCAGCACTTGCATAAGGAAACAATGAGATACTTAAAATCCAAAATGACAAGTACTTGCCTTGTGTCTTGGCCACTCCTTGTTCAATTCTTGTATAATTCTTATCTTAATGCCTCACATAAAATGTTAACTTCAGAAATGTGAACATATGCTATTGTAACAATGCACACTGTCCAGGCAATACACCCCCAGTGCAGTGCACAGCCCAAGCTAATGTTAAATATATTGGCAGGGCAGTCAGCTGGGTCCACTAAATTAGTTGATTGCTAAGTCAAAGACAAGTTAAAAGGCCAATTGAAAAGTTAGATTCTGGTCAGGTCAGGAAGAGATAAGTTAAGATAAACAAGACAGTAAAATTTGGAGGAGGTTGGAGCTATGGGTTACGACAGCTATAAATTTAAGAATAATAGCAAGTATTGATAAGGATTGAACATCACATGGCAATTAACAAAACATTAGAAGTAAGATATTGGGATAACATTACATTAAATGCTGGACTAAATTAACAACCTAAAATCATTTGCTCATTATACATATACACATACCAGAAGAGAGTTACAGGAGAGGAGAGAGCACTAGAATAAAAATAATAAAAAATAGGAAAGGTCTTTTTGACCAATGGATGAATGAAACATGGGGATAAAAGGAAGAGTGTGGAGCATCTTAGCTAGATGTGTATCATAAAAACAGCTGTGAATAAAGTGAAAAGTGATCAAAATTGGTGTCGGTTGTCATGTCGTTAATACTGACTGAAAAATAATTTTAGTCAGGAAAAAAAAAGTATAAAAATAATGATAGTAATAATAAATAATACATAATTGGTCCACCAGCATGTGACACCTATGATTTACAGTAACATTGAATCTGCATGATAATGCCAGATTTAGTTGCTAAAATTGGCGTTAAAACCAAATGGAGATAAGGTTCCTAATTTATAAATCCAAAAAGTTTCACGCTGTTGCAGATGTCTAAATCTGCTGTCAGAGCGAGACTTGGAGATTTGTTCATTGGGAGTCATCTTAAAGGGGTTGCAACATCCTTTTTAAGCACTGGAAACATATTGTGCTTTATCATATATTGTTTTGCCTACAGAGCAATTGTGTTTGTTTGGAAATTGTCAATAATGGGCTTTATTCATCACGGCCTTACCTTGCATTTGTTTGGGAACAACTGTTAGGCCTTGATTACTGTGCTTGTGCATACGCAACTCTCATGCATTAACTTTTCATCGCCTGACTTTGCTCTTTTGCTTTCCTTGATCTGCAGTTTCTGGACTTTTAATGTGGTGCACCACTTTTATCATTCTTGCTCTGTTTACAATTGGGGGACCCCATTGAAGTGTGTGTATGTGTGTGCATGAATGATTTTATTATTTTCTATTGTATTTTGACATAATATAAAGTATTTTTTGCACTATATACATTTGTTTAGTTTTTATTACATTGCTTCCTTATATGTGCTATTTTTCCTAGACTTTGAGACTGCACTTATTTGGGCAGTCTTCTCTCTTTTCACTGTTTATAGTTAAATTGTTTTTTAGATTGCACTATAAGTTTGTTTATATATTTGAGGTGAGCATTACAAAAAAAAAATTCTGGTTTTATTTTTAGCTTAGGGTTTGGGCTGAAAAAGAGCTAAATGCCCTTTTAAGGGCAATGGGGAGCTTAGTTTTTTTTAGATAGTATTTTATTTGGGGGTTTGGTTGTGTGGGTTGTTTTACTGTTGGGGGGTTGTTTGTATTTTTTTTTTACAGGTAAAAGAGCTGATTTCTTTGTGGCAATGCCCCGCAAAAGGCCCTTTTAAAGGCCATTGGCAGTTTAGTTTAGGCTAGGGTTTTTTTATTTTGGGGGGCTTTTTTATTTTGATAGGGCTATTAGATTAGGTGCAATTAGTTTAAATATTTGATCATTTCTTTTTTATTTTGTGTAATTTAGTGTTTGTTTGTTTTTGTAATTTAATTAATGTAATTTATTTAATTGTAGTGTAAGTTTAGGTGTTAGTGTAAGACGGGTTAGGTTTTATTGTACAGGTAAATTTGTATTTATTTTAGCTAGGTAGTTAGTAAATAGTTAATAACTATTTACTAACTATTCTACCTAGTTAAAATAAATACAAATTTAGCTGTGAAATAAAAGTAAAACCTAAGATAGCTACAATATAACTATTAGTTATATTGTAGCTAGAAAGCCAACTAAAGAAGTGTGTGCAAACTGATATAAAGCTAAACCAGATAAGCCACTCTCCTAATTGCACTTCTCACAACTTGTGCAATAAAATCTAGGGAATTCTAAACTCAAACAAGGGTTGGAGGTGGCGCCCAAGGCTGTCTGGTTAAAATAATTAAATTGTGTATATTACAAATGATGAAATTTATAAAAAATAAAAATATAAATATATACATATATAAATGTAAATATTATATGAAATTTAGACAATAGTTATAATAAGGCAATCAACTGTTGGATATCAATAAAATTCTCTTTAATACAATATACAATTAATCTTACAACCAATATTCCATTTGTCTATATATATAAAACTCACTACGACACCGGTGTCTGAACCAATTTAAATTTAAAAACCAATTCTGAATTACTTTTACAATGAGTTCGGTTCAAATATTCTAAGCTAAAAATGCAACAGATGAGATGAAAGACTTAGTACATTAACAGATTAAATACAATGTTATGCTACTTTAAGAACCGGGTTGAATTAAACCTATATTGCACTATCCTTGACGGCTCTCAATAGACACTAGTCTTTTTCCTTTATGCACAGTCTTTTAGGTAACAGTGTTCATGTGGATAAGTATTCATTCAAAAGTATTTGTAATTAAACGACAGTGTCCTTTATGAATAGGAACAGATCTTATGACTTGATGTCTTCTTACTCACTAGTGAGGATCTTTCCAATTATACAGATTGTCAGTCATTGGCAAGTTCCACTTACCCGGTGTTCCGGTGATAAGGGCGGACCTATTCAATCCGCTCACCTGTATTCCACCTTATACACCTGTTCCGTTGGTAGTGGACTTTCGAGAAATCCAAATGGTTTTTTCAAAGTGTGCACACTTCGGATCCTCCTCTGATGGTCTACGCGTTTCAGCTCACCAGTGAGCCTTTGTCAAGATCAAAGGCTCCCTGGTGAGCTGAAACGCGTAGACCATACCAGTATCCGGCTTGTTTGGAAAGACACAGACACGAATAGCTCCCAGGACCGTCACGCCAGAACAGAGTTGACCGACTGAAGTACTGAGCGAAACGGTAGGAGCGTTAATCAGAGGAGGATCCGAAGTGTGCACACTTTGAAAAAAACATTTGGAGTTATCGAAAGTCCACTACCAACGGAACAGGTGTATAAGGTGGAATACAGGTGAGCGGATTGAATAGGTCCGCCCTTATCACCGGAACACCGGGTAAGTGGAACTTGCCAATGACTGACAATCTGTATAATTTGAAAGATCCTCACTAGTGAGTAAGAAGACACTGTTACCTAAAAGACTGTGCATAAAGGAAAAAGACTAGTGTCTATTGAGAGCCGTCAAGGATAGTGCAATATAGGTTTAATTCAACCCGGTTCTTAAAGTAGCATAACATTGTATTTAATCTGTTAATGTGCTAAGTCTTTCATCTCATCTGTTGAATTTTTAGCTTAGAATATTTGAACCAAACTCATTGTAAAAGTAATTCAGAATTGGTTTTTAAATTTAAATTGGTTCAGACACCGGTGTCGTAGTGAGTTTTATATATATAGACAAATGGAATATTGATTGTAAGATTAATTGTATATTGTATTAAAGAGAATTTTATTGATATCCAACAGTTGATTGCCTTATTATAACTATTGTCTAAATTTCATATAATATTTACATTTATATATGTATATATTTACATTTTTATTTTTATAAATGTCATCATTTATAGTATACACAATTTAATTATTTTAACCAGACAGCCTTGGGCGCCACCTCCAACCCTTGTTTGAGTTTAGAATTCCCTATATTGTAGCTAGCTTAGGTTTTATTTTATAGGTAAGTATTTAGATTTAAATAGGAATTATTTAGGTATTAATTGTAATTTTTATTTAGATTTATTTTAATTATGTTAAAGTTAGTGGGTGTTAGGGTTAGACTTAGGGTTAGGTTTAGGGGTTAATAACTTTAGTATAGTAGCAGCGATTTTGGGGCAGCAGATTAAGGGTTAATAATGTAGGTTGCGGCGATGTTAGGGGCAGCGGTTTAGGGGTTAATATATTTATTATAGTGGCTGTGATGTTGAGAGCGGCAGATTAGGGGTTAATAATTTTATTTTAGTGTTTGCGATACGGGAGGGCCTCGGTTTAGGGGTTAATAGGTAGTTTATGGGTGTTAGTGTACTTTTTAGCACTTTAGTTATGAGTTTTATGTTACGGCTTTTTAGCATAAAAGCCATAACTATTGACATTCAGTTTACGGTACGGATCTTGACGGTATATAGGCTGTACAGCTCACTTTTTGGCCGGACAGGCAAACTCGTAATACCGGCGCTATGGAAGTCCCATTGAAAAAGGACTTTTTGAAAGCTGCAGTAGTTACGTTGCATTACGACCAAAAAAGTGTGTGGTACAGATTTACCTGCAAGACTCGTAATACCAGCGATAGTGAAAAAGAGCCATAACGCTGCTTTTTCACTCATAACGCAAAACTCGTAATCTAGCCGTATGTTAAGATATATTATGGTATTTAAAATTATTCTTAAGATTTCTGTAATGTTCACCTCATCTATCACAGACTCTTCTACTGGTGCGACCTACATATTGATATCCACATAAACGTGAGTAAATATATCACACAAGTGGAAGTACATGTTAGATGGCTAGAAATAGGATAGATATTTCCTGTTACATTTGATTTAAAAGAAGTGCAGCCCTGAGTAATATATTTACAAATCTTACATTTTTTCCTCAAGCGTTTGAAAGACCAATTTTTAAATAAAGATGCTCTGGCACCCTCTCTAAGTGGTCTATGTGCATTATGTTGTAATACAACTTTACTCGGTACCAGTGTATGCTTGAGTGTAGGGGGCTCATTTGAACACACAATGGGATCATGTTTCTGTAGATCCCAAAGCTTGTTAATAATCTTTTTAATACGTTAAAAATGTATATTATAAGTAGTAATGAATAAATTCTGAGTTATCAAGTGACCCTTGTTGTTTGACTATATTTTTTTATTTTTTAGTAGTTGTATCCCTCATGGTTTTCAAGTACCCCTGTTTAATAATATCAGGAGGATAGTTCTTTTTGAGGAAGTGTTCTTTGAGAATCAAACTCTGGAATTTATAATTATCCAACGAACTACAATTCCTCCTGACTCGCTTGAACTAGCCGTAGGTAATATTAAAGGGACAGTCAACACCAAAATGTTTATTGTTTTAAAAGATAGATAATCCCTTTATTACCCATTCCCCAGTTTTGCATAACCAACACTGTTATATTAATATACTTTTACCTCTGTGATTACCTTGTATATAAGCATTCTCTGACAGCCCTCTGATCACATGACATTTTATTTATTATCTATTGACTTTCATTTTAGCCAATTAGTGCAGTGTCTGCCACAATCCACGGATGTGATCACAATGTTATCTATATGGTTTACACAAACTAGCTCTCCCCTGTTGTGAAAAGTAAATAAAAACGCATGTGATAAGAGGTGGCCTTCAAGGGCTTATAAATTAACTAATGAACCTCCTAGGTTTAGCTTTCAACTAAGAATACCAAGAGAACAAACATTTCTATCTGAAACATTAAAGTTTTTTTTTGGACTTGACTGTCCCTTTAACTTTCTACCCTTTTAGATGTTTGCTAAAGTAATTTAAGCAACTATTGCAATCAACATTTTTAAAATTTGCCTTGGATTATATTGTACCAGAATCTGTAAAAAATAATTGCAAATCGTGGAACACATCAGATCAAGGGGCCAAATTATCAAGCTCCGAATAGAGCTTGATGCCCCTGTTTCCGCGCGAGCCTTCAGGCTCGCTGGAAACAGCAGTTAAGAAGCAGCGGTCTAAAGACCGCTGCTCCAAAACTTTTCCGCCTGCTCTGAGGCTGCGGACATCAATCCACCCAATCCTATACGATCGGGCTGATTGACAACCCCTGCTAGCAGCTGATTGGACACAAATCTGCAGGGGGCGGCATTTATCGATGTGCGGCAGACATGATACACTACATTGTATCATGGCCACCAGCAATTTAATAAATCAGCCCCTTAGAATCTATATGATGGGAGAATTGGAGCCCCATACTATTATTGAGTTGATCTACAAAGGGTTGAGCAGATGCCACATGCCCTTATAAAAAAAAGTCATCAACATAACGGCCATAGAATACCATGTTGCCCCAAAAGTTTATATTATATATATATATATATATATATATATAAACATATACAAACAATGTGGAAACACTAGTGGACTATACCAAAGTATATACTATAAGCTGTTCCTTGGGAAATTTTGGTGCATATATCTTCTTTCAATGCACTACATGAAACTATATATATAATTGCATGTATTATATACCTTATCAAAAGAAAAAAGGCATAAGTCTAATTCCAGGCAAGACACTTTTTAACCCCTGATATGCGATAATGTAAAATTGGCTAAACCGTCTTTACCACATCATAGCACACACACAGGAGCGGAAGTAATTTCAACTGCAACGTTCTGCAGCTAGTAGCTGCGTCAACTCACCACCTCCTCGTGCAGTCTATCTCCGTGTATCTGTGCTTTGAAACACTTGGGAGTCAAGAGGATAGATGCGTGTATGCAGCGTGCTATCCAACGCAAACTTGGAAGCTCGTGGATTATTTATTTTCCCCCTATCTCTTCTCCTTGATTCGCACAACATGCACAGGTGGTTTGGATCCAAACACTAGGAGACTCCGGGGGGAGGTGTGTCTCGTCCTCAGCCAATCACACTCCTTCCTTGTAGATCGGCACTTTTGCACTCCTAAAAGAACAGCTGGGGAGCTCCGTCAGCCAAATGAATCCTGGTCAATAGAGGTATTGTGATACAAAGCAAAGAAGTATCGTAGGCTGATGTAGTAAAAACAGTTCTTTATTCATCCAAAATGGTAAAAAGACCAAGGAGGTCTACAGCAAACAGGTTACAACACACTCAGCAGTGAGCATTGAAATACTGGCATGTTTCGGCCATAGGGCCGTAATCGTTCTATGGCCGAAACATGCCAGCACTTCAATGCTCACTGCTGAGTGTGTTGTAACCTGTTTGCTGTAGACCTCCTTGGTCTTTTTACCATTTTGGATGAATAAAGAACTGTTTTTACTACATCAACCTAAGATACTTCTTTGCTTTGTATCACAATATATATATATATATATATATATATCTTTAGGGATATTATTAGTGAAAAACCCCATTGTGGGCCAGATTAATAGTGAAGCGTTAGACATAAACTAACATCGCTAAGTAAGCTTTATGCGCACATCGGGTAGCACTCGTATTGCAAGTTGAAAGTAATGGGTTTTCGCATGAGCACTAACCCGATGCACGCAAAAAGCCGAAGATAGAATATCACTTACGTGTTCATGTATTCCCCCTCAGAAGTCAATGGAGCCCCTACTCCAATGGAACACCCTACGCACACGCAAACCTGATTGCATATTCTAAAGTGTGCTAATCTGACTTGAAAATATAAATATTTCACATTCCAATGTTCTTCACATAGCAGACTATGTTCTATTTATTCATAAATACATATTTATACATATATCTGATGGTATTTTGTTACAATATATATCTATACCTATATATAGTAAATACAGTAACACTATTAAAAATGAATATTGCATGCAGATGCTTTTACATGTTTTCATCTTTTTAACTGTAAATGGCTCCAATGCACTTATTTATATATGTCTATATGTGTGTACATTTGTATATACGTGCATAAATATATACGTGCATAAATATATATTTATGTTAAAGCCTTTTGCCTACCTTTTTTTTTTTTCTAACACCTGAAATCTCATATCTTTGAGCCCTTATAACGTTTTGTGCAATATTTTTTAAATATTTTTTATTAAATAGTGTTATTATAAGAGTAACTGTAATTTGTAATATATTTTTGATGTGTTTTGTGACAATTGTTTGTTTTGCAAAACAGTTATCCAGAGCTTTGTGGATGCAAATTCTAGCGTAAATTGCGATTGCGTTAAAGCAATCGTGTTTACTTTTAACTTGTAATATGAGTCATAAACCCAACGTGAGCAAACACCTGCGATAAACCCATTTTTGCGCACCTGTAACTGCTAACGCGCCACTCGTAATCGTTCCCAGTGTGTTCAAACTATCCCCCACACTCAAGAATAAACTGGAACCGAGCAACCTTGTATTACATCATAATGCACATAGACCAGTTATTGAGGGCTCAGCTATTCTCAGTTTATTATATTGTTTTGCACTGTCCACTGTGTGTGTATTTGGCGAATATGCACTATTTTAAACAGCATTAAAGGGACATAATACTCATATGCTAAATCACTTGAAACTGATACAGTATAACTGTAAAAAGCTGACAGGAATATATCACCTGAGCATCTCTATGTAAAAAAGGAATATATTTTACCTCACAATCTCCTCAGCTCAGCAGAGTAAGTTCTGTGTAAAAAGTTATACTCAGCAGCAGCCCAGCTGCAGGAAAAAAAAAATGAAGAAATGAACAGCAGCCAATCAGCATCAGCAGTGCTGAGGTCATGAACTCTTTTACTGTGATCTCATGAGATTTGACTTAACTCTCATGATATTTCATTGTAAACTTCCTTACACTGTATAAAGAAATAACATGAGAGTGCACGAGGCTCAACCCTTCGGCTGTCCCGGGACAGACATACTAATATGCTGTTTAGAAGTCCTTTACAATGGGATGTTGCTACTGAGAAACTTTTGAGGTAAAATATCTTTCTTTTTTACATAGAAATGTTCAGGTGATATTTTCCAGTCAGCTTTTTACAGCTATACTTCATCACTTTCAAGTGTTTAAGCATTTGGGTATTATGGCCCTTTAAATAAATGTTGGGTGTTGTACAGATTGGAGCTCCCATTTGTTGTGTTTATTGATACAGTTATAGAGGGTGGCAGAACATTATTATTTAAAAATGGGTCACTCAAAGTAAGAATTGAGGAAAAAATGTCAGATGTGTAAATATATTACTCAGGGCTGCACTTCTTTTAATTCGAATGCAACAGGAGATATCTATCCTATTTCTAGCCCCTTCACATGTATGTCCTCTTATGTGATATATTTACTCACATGTTTATGTGGATATCAATACGTAGGACGCATCAGAAAAAGAGTCTGTGATAGATGAGGTGAACATTACAGAAATGAACAAATCTCCAAGTCTCACTCTGACAGATTTAGACGTCTGTGTCAGCGTGAAACTTTTTGGATTTATAAGTCAAGAGCCCTATCTCCATTTGGTATTAACGCCAATATGGATTTAGCCACTAAGTCTGGCATTATCATGTAGATTCGATGTTACTGTAAACCCTTAGGTGTCACATGATGGTGGACCAATTATGTATTATTTATTATTACTATCATTTTTATACATTTTTTTTCCCTGACTAATATTATTTTTCAGTCAGGATTAATGACATGACAACCTATACCAAATTTGGTCACTTTTCACCTGATCCGCAGTTGTTTTTATGATACACATCTAGTTAAGATGCTTCACACTCTTCCTTTTATCCCCATAGGAATGTATTCATTATTGTCACTAACACTATACATAGTTTTTATTGCTGTTTTTAGATCCTCACTTAGTTCTTACATTCTCTTTACACTGTTAGCACTTATTATTATTTACCTAGTTTATGTCTTAGGTATTCATTTTCATTTTTGCTTCACACAGCCTTCCCATCATATCTTGATTCATACATCCTGTGTGAGGCTCGATTAACACAAGTTCATTCCTTTCTTATACATTGATAGGTATGTTTCACCCATTGGTCAATAAGACCTTTCTCTTTTTTTTAAAAAAAAAATTCTTGCACACTGAGACTACTATTGGACAGGTCTCATGAAAGTTCCTCTAGCCCCCTTTATTAAGGTGGTATTGCGCAAATATAAGCTCAAGCGCTGATTACAGGCACTGGATAAGATTATGATAGTATAGTCTGACAGTGCCTCTCATCCATTTTATATTTTATTTTTATAACTTCATATAGTGCTATTATATTGTTTTGAGGATAGTTGCACTCTTTTTAGATATTTCTTTTTAGACATTCTTTTAACTATTATTTCATTTAGACATTTTTTTCTATGTCAATAATATTGGTCCAGGGGAAGAACAATGGCGAAAAATGATCGGTCCGTTAATAAAACAAAATCCTTTATTTTAATTCTTTGAAAGACAGAGTCCATGAAGGTGCAAAGGGGTGCTGTGTGTCAGATTGGCTTACGCGTTTCGACAGAAGCCATAATCATAGCCTGGTTTGTCTGGCACACAGTACCTGTTTAAAGCCATTAAAAGCCATTCATTGGCTAAAAATTGATTGTTAAAACACACCCCTTAGTATTTAAAGATATATAAAAGTATATGTATCTCCTATTGCTTATATTCCACATATCAGTGCATAAATATACTTATCGCTAAATATAAGCAGCTCCTAAGACCTGGTTATACTATATTGTAATATTGTCAGACATATATATAAAAAAAATATTATCCAACTGCAATCTATAAACCTAGCATCGGAACATAGCAGTGATGGTTACATGTTTACTCTAGGACTTATGTATGGTACAAGTAACATAATGTATAGTGCACAACATAACATGTTAAATTGTGTTACCATAAATAATAAATTTAAATATATTAAGCACATATATAGCAGTAAAAAAAGGCATCAATAGAAAAGCAGTGTTAAAGAAAATAAAAAATAATATAGGTCCACCTTAATGTAGCACATTTGGTATTGTGCTCATTATGTTATGAGGTTTAGGATTGGGCTAAAGGGGATTATTATGTAATGGTTCTATTAATTGGCTGGGAGGGGTTTATAAGCAGGATGCTTCAAGGCATCTACCAGGAGAAATATCTAGCTGCTGGAGAAAAGGAAAGGGGTTCCTGCTTACCTGAGGAGACCTTACCTGGCAACTAAGGACCGAGCTATTCTAGAATGACTGCCGCCGGAAGGGAGGTGATAATAGTGTGCTCCTGCCACTTGTGGCGAGACCTGAGCTACTGTGACCTGAAAAACCCTTAACGACCAGCAACGTACAAGGTATGTCGCAGTTGTTAAGGGGTTAAGCACATGAATATGCTTTTCCAAATGTGAGTGAATCTTGTTTTAATACCTGTTTGCTAATACTGTGAAAAGTCTACACCATGAGGCTCTTCTTGTCTTTTTTTATCAACTCAAAATGTCTTGTTGTGAAAAAGAACAAATAATTTGTAACATTGCTGCACCTAGTATGGCCTTTATTTTGAGTAAAAGAAAATCAGCAGCTGGTTGGAAGATAAAAGAAACTATAAGTATAGTGATCATGTTATTAATTAAATTGCTTTGTTCCCATTGTAATCAGTATTCTGTTCTAATCAGTGCCTCGGGCATCGCAACCACCTCTGGGAACCTAACCATGGGTCGTCATCCCCACGCCGTGCTTTTAACAGTTTGCGGACAGAATGCGGTAGTAGAATCAGACAAATTTGTCCGTGGCCGGAATGATAACAGTCCGGCCATGTACATATGCATTATACACACACACAATATATATATATATATATATATATATATATATATATATATATATTGCCCATTATATATCATCTCTATTTTCTTTAAGAAAGGAGCACATTTATCTGATTTTAGTTTTTGGGTGCAGTTAGTATCCCATTAAACTTACCACTACTAAGTCCCAAGAATGCTCCCATTTCCACAGTCTTTTAGAACACACAGCATTGTTATCTGTCCATGTAGTGGAGAAAGGCCATAAAAACTGCAGAAAATCCCCCAGAATTTTTTTAAAGTAACAAACATACCTTGTTGGCAGTCTTCTTGGTGCTCAAAGTCCAACCCCTGCTGCTGTCTTCACTGCTGCATTCCGGCAGGGAAGTTAGTCAGCCTGAGAAGCAAACAAGGTCCAGTCCAGCTGTCAAAAGCTCTACCGGGAGAAGTGTAGCTGTGATCCCTGTACTTCTCTCAAGCCACAGTGCCTAAAGGACACATGGGGCAGTATAATAGCCATGCAAACTGGGCTCATTAAATAGGTCAGGATGTTACTGCTCCTTGTTTTCCTCTGCAGGCTAAAACAGTCCTGCATATTGCATATTGTTCCCTGCAGTTATTAATGTATTTATGTAATAACTGCAGGCAACAATATATAATATTATATACCTAGTGTAGTGTGAGCAGAAGCAGTCTGCAAAACTGCAGTGCAAGTCTGCAAAACTGCAGGTATTGATCATCGGTGCAGCCCTCTATGTAGGTAAGTGATCGGCTGCCTGTACACAGTGTGCACTGACACACAGTAATTGCAGGAGTGGCAGGGCCCATATCACATATGGAGTCACCTCCCTTGACGGTGTCATCCTGTGCGTTCTGCACCCTCCCAGTGATGCCACTGAGGGCCCCCCTCAGCATAACAGAAATATGATCCTCCTCACAATGGCTGACTCTGTAGGTTGCTAAATGGCTTCTAGCAGAGATGTCTCCTTAAATTGCATTTAGTGCAGGGTTGGTCTATGACAGCTTAAGACAGCCTCACACCTGGGTAAGTATGGAGTGCACATGGATTATTGCAGCTCATATTGAGATAGAACTGTTCATGGAGTCTGTATGTCACTAGTCTCTGCCTGTAGTCTATTCTCTAGTATATACTTGCATTCTGCTGCTTTTGTGTTATTGCCTTGTGTATATGTAAACTGTAATTTTGTGTGTACTTGTGTCTTGCCCCTTGGGCAGGGGCTTAACTACAGGAGTCTTAGAGGTTTCAATTGAGACTGGATCCACACATCTAGGGGTATGGTGGTTCCTGGGTTTCACCTGCATCATGTCTGGCTCCTCTGTGATTCCCACTAGCAAAAGAGGGCTCACAATGTATGAATCTGTCTTTATAGTTGTAGGATTTCCAAGATGCCTGCCTAAGTGTCATTGTACAGAAAAATCTGCCACTATACTTGTACAGGAAGACTGCAGAGGTGGACTAACAAAGGGAGTAGGATGAAATTCAGCAACTCTTAATGGTGCCTGTTGATGTCTGTGGATGCCTGTTTTTGTGTGATTGTGGATATTTGGTTGTGATTGTGTGTGCATGTGGGTACCTGTGGATGTCTGTGTTATTTCTCTCTGTTAGTGCAGCTTAAGTGTTATGACAAGTGCTCAGGTACCTGTTTTTTTGCATGACTGTGATGGCACAGGCTGATGATCAACAATATGTTATTCTTAGGGGCTGAATTATCAAGCTCCGAATGGAGCTTGATGCCCCTGTTTCCACGCGAGCCTTCAGGCTCGCCGGAAACAGTAGTTATGAAGCAGCGGTCTAAAGACCGCTGGTCCATAACTTGTCCGCCTGCTCTGAGGCGGAGGACAGCAATCCGCCCGATCCTATATGATCGGGCTGATTGACACGCCTTGCTAGCGGCAGGGGGTGGCATTGTACAAGCAGTTCACTAGAACTGCTTGTGCAATGATAAATCGCATCATGTCCGTCCGCACTTTAATAAATCGGCCCCTATATGTGAACTTCAGTTGCTTAATTTTTACTATTTAATTACAACCAATTTACAAAATTCAGTAACAAAGGGTTGTTGCAAAGTTTAAAAATAGTTTTGTAAATAAAACTAGTACATTATAGTTGTCAGTTTTGGGGTATGATTAAATATCAAAAGGGGGAGTTGGGTGCTCTGCTTTAAAGTTCTTGGGCCTATTTTTTGTTTCAGTCTGGCCCTGATGTAATGCATAACCATGGTCCAACAGACAGTCATACTATCCCAATTTAGTGCACAACTGGGTGTACTTAAACTATGATTCCAGTGTCTGGACCATTCAGTAGATTCTTTACAGAACCCTCCTTAAACTTACAATATTATTTTAACTGTTACTGGTGTTTTAAAAAACCTGACACAGTGAAATGAACATCTGGATAAGCCTCACTTTGATCCTTTTCATCAACAGAAGGTGTAGCTCTAAATGGTTGGGTTATTCCTTCTGTTGATGCAACTTCTGATAGGCTGTTCTTATTTTCAGTCTAAATTAGGTTTATCACATATTATTAACATGTTGGGATTTATACCATTGTTGTTGTGCTTCTACTATGTGTTTCTCTCTGGTTACAAATGTGTATATATAGCTTCCAATATTCATGGTGTTAACATATATTACACGATTATAGCTTTTATTTGATGCATGTTAATTTTATCATAATGTCACTATGTTTTTGTAGCATATTCACTGATCTTTAAGTTTTTGCATTCACCATGGTTACAACCTCATTTTAATGTGACATCACCTTTAAATTGCCTCTGTTTCTGTTGTACTGCTTAGTCTGCAGAAGGGAATTTTGTCACCTTTATTAAAAGTTTGATATTGTCTTAAAGGTATACTAACCCCTCATTTTTTCTTTCATGATTCAGATAGAGCATGCAATTTTAAGTAACTTTCTAATTTACTTCTATTATCCAATTTTCTTCATTCTCATGCTATCTTGATTTGAAAAAGCAGTAATAAAAGGTTAGGAGCCGGCCCATTTTTTAGTTCAGCACCTTGGTAGAGCTGCTGATTGGTTTGCTACATTTAGTCACAAATCAGCAAGTGCTACCCCTGTGCTGAACAAAAAATGGTCCGGCTCTAAAGCTTACAGTACTGCTTTTTCAAATCAAGATAGCATGAGAACAAAGAAAAATTGATAATAGGAGTAAATTAGAAAGGTGCTTAAAATCTCATGCTCTATCTGAATCATGAAATAAACAAATTGGGTTTAGTATCCCTTTAATTCAGTGTGTGTGGTCTTCCTCATTTTGAGATATACTGTATATATATATATAGGAACACCAATACTCTCTCTCTCTCTCTCTGGACTTCCAAAATTAATTTGAACTTTAATATTAACTATATAATGCACCTTTAACTACAAAGCTAAAGCTCATAATAAAACCGTCTCACATATTGTAAAACAAAGTATCATTGTTTTGATGATACAGTGCTTTTACATTGGCTGATTATAATTTCCTTTTGTTAATAACATTGAAATTAATAAAGTTTTCATGGGCATTTTGCAGAGCATTACAGTTATGCTCTGCAAAATGCCCATGAAAACTTTATTAATTTCAATGTTAAGTACACAACACCCAGAAAAATATGAAAAATCTTGATGATCCATAAATATTATGCGTGCAAATATATTTTATTTTTTATTGGTTTCATGGTTATCCAATGGAATGGGTGAGAAAATAAATTTAAAAAAATCATCTGAGCTTCCATACAATGGGCTTCACTCTAGTCTATCAGAATTCCTGTATAAGCATATAAGTGCATTGCATTGCTTTATATAGTATTTTCAAAGCCTGATGCAATAACAATCTTCATTTAATGATTGTAATATGGTGCTCGCTGTTTATATATGTTATCTACCAAGTATATGAAATAATTTATTGCACATTTCATTAATTAACAGCAATACTTAATTTAAAAAAGCATTCTAACATTTTAAGTATTCAATACATTTAGTTATTGCATGTTATGTTTCCCTTTTGGTTTTAGGTTTTTGAAAATCATATGTGAAAATATCTTGAAAAAAACTTATCTAATTAAGGGCTAGATTAAAAATGGAGCACTAAATTATATTGCACCCGCAAATGGGCAAATGTGCCCATTTGTGGGCCTGCAATAATTAACCACCCATTACAAGTGGCTGTTATTGCTAACGTGAGCTCACAGTACTAATTAGTGCTCTGAAAATTAACCAGATATTAGATCTCTGGTTAATTTTCTAAAACTGCTCCAAAATAGATGGCATTATAGTTTTTTTTATTACCTCCCGCGCGAGTTCTGATACAGTGTATCACAAGGCTCCTATTTGAGCCTTTGGAGGCCTATGAAAGCACGCTCTTGTGAGTGCAATGCGTCCCTGCAATTCACATTAGTGTGCGCTGGAATTACTAAGTGTATTGCTTATATCGTTTTCAAGAAAGCCATATTTAGCGCTCCACTTGTAATCTGGCCCTAGATCAGTAAGTGAAAGTTGACTGTTTTCACATTGCAATTCTAACCAATGTTAACCAATTGGAGGCTAGAATAAAGCTTTTGTTCTGCATTTCAGACTGCTTGGATAAGTAGCAAATGACTAATTAATCTGTAGTTATGGGAAACAGTTCTTTATATATATATATATATATATATATATATATATATATATATATATATATATAGTATACAGTGTGTGTGTTGCTGCACCCTGCACAAGTATTTGGGTCTTGATAAATCAGCCCCTATAAGTCAATTAAAACAAACCCTAGATTTTATAAAAGTATTACACTGCCTAGGAACTAGTGGATGTCAGTATTGGTGTAATTTGTAATTAATCAGTTGGATGCCGGATAAAATCCATCTATAAAAATGTCAGCACATTATTTTGTTGAAAGTGCTGATAACCAATACTTTATCTGCTCCCTATCACGTTGTGTCTACTCTATATTAGAGGAGTTATTGTAAAAAAAAAGGACCTCATTAATTGATTCCACAAGGTTATTGATTACCTGTTTTCAATTAAACCTACATGGCTACTATGTTAAAAAAAAACTATTTTCTAATAAAAAATACTGTAGATTGTTGAAGAAACTGGTAAGATGTAAACTGATTGAGAGTCAAAAATAAGTATATTTTTGTCACTATGAAGCACTGAACAAATATGATAGATTCTCAAAGGTAGATAACAGAGAGCTTGTTTCCATCGATCCGTAATTCGGTTTGCATTCGCTCGCAAACCGTTAAATAATAAGCTGTCGGAAGCAATATCATTCACCGACTGCTTCCAATGGCCTGTTATAACTCAATTTCGGCAACCGGACTCCGGTTGCTGAAAACATTATCATATCCCATACAAAGTATCAGAACACGCTAATCGTTAAAACATAACAGTTTTCCAATGCCCATGTAAATTGTTAATACACTGTCGGTGGCTGCCAATACAGTACCAAAAATTACACCCAGCTCAACTAGGTGTAAAATAGGAAAAAGATGCTCTTTGAGACCTTATTCCCATTGAAATCTTACCTGACACGTCAAAACCCCTCTATCCGCCATTGCCCCCACATCGCAACTTATAATAAATGTATTAACCTCTAAACCACCCTGCCCCACAATGAAAACTAGCTATTAAAACTATTAACCCCTAATCCGCCATGCCCCCACAACGCAAACTAGCTATTAAAACTATTAACCCCTGGGGGCGGAGCTAAGCCATGCTGGAAGATGGCTGCATTCTGAATTAGCTCCTACGCCCTAAACTCCAAAGGCAGTGACAACATGTTCCAGTAACGATCTAAATGTACAGATAACCTAGACCGCCAGCTTTGGCAGCTTGATGTAAACAGACAAGCACCAGATCAAAGCAGAAATGGACCGCGGCCTGCATAATTACGCCCACACATCATTGACTAATGGCATAGCAGCATGCAGAGCGCAATAACACAGAGGCTCATACCCACGGTACTGCCGTCGGACCGCACAGCGCAAGACTACTACATAGTAGGAGAAGCTCAGGTGATCGTGATGGAAAAGGAGCTTGGGTACACAAGGCGATCAGAGGGAGTCGTCAGTTTAGGAGTTCCGGATCAAACCTCTGGAGGAAAGGAGGTGAGGGACCTCGCCACATCAGTTCCGCCATATTAAAGAGGTGCAACAGCTTAATCAGCACTGGGGCACTCTCGCACAAGAGAGACATTACACAGAGGTAGGAAACCTTAAATATATCCCCAAAGTGTGAATAACATGAAGTGCAGCCCATAATAAGTACAACGCACTACCCTATTGCACTAAACATACAGTAGCGCACAAGAAAAAGATCAAACGGTGCCTATAAGACACCATTAGACAGGCCTGTAAACTAAACATCCATTTTTATTAATAGGAAGGTAACAGAACAGCCTGTAAAATCTCATGTGAATAAAGTGCCTAACGGGCTTCTAGATCAGTGTACTTCTGTAGATGAATCTGACTGAATAACAGGCAGGACACTGAATTGACAAAACCTCTGCCTGGTTGGCTATATATAAGGGATGAAATAAGATCAGGAAGGGAACAGAGAGATAAAAGAAACAATTCCCTTACTCATCCTATATTATATCCCCTGGGAAATAAACACTAAAAATCAACCTCAGATCTTTCTAAACGCAGTCAAGAGTTGATCCCTTAATTGTCTAATCATTATGACCATAAACCCAAACCCAAAATAAAAACACAAACACCAATATGAGGTATAAAAAAGGCTGCAGCTTATTTTTTAAATAACACAAACATCTTAACTATGAAAGTACCAAACCCAGGACAAGCACCCCTCCAATGCTGCAACTAAAAACCAAGTTCAACCAGGGAGGGAGGGAGGGAGGGAGGGCACTTTTGTCGTCTGCTCCTGAAGGTAAGTGTCTTGAAAAAAGGACGCCAACAAAGGAGAGTTCCCTATTTGAATCCTCCCATTAGCTCCGCCGCTCAACCTGGCTCCATTCAGCCAATAGGGGTCAAATAACCCCTGCCTCAACTCCATACGTTTGGAGGTTAACTCTTGACCCCTTAATTGTCTAATCATTATGACCATAAACCCAAACCCAAAATAAATACACAAACACCAATATGGGGTATACAAAAGGCAGCAGCTTATTTATTAAATAACACAAACATCTTAACTATGAAAGAACCAAACCCATAGGAGCTTGCCCTGAAACCACTGTTATTTATGCCTGATTCATAAGGCACCTCCCTTGATAATCACCTCTCCTTTAAAGCCCCAACAAGAGGTACAAAAAAACCACACAATGGCGTTACCCAAAATACCCAGGGCAAGCACCCCGCCACAGCTCGACCTACCGACGAGAACAGCCCATACAAGCTATGGCCTTTTCGATACCTTCCTTAATCGTGAAAATTTAACAGCTGTCAACCCACCTCGTTCAAATGAACCCCATCCTTCAGGAAAAAACACTTCCCTGATGCACCTTCAAACTCAACATGCCTCAACGCCAGGCCCCTTAATTTCTTAACGTGACTACTAATCATCCTGTTAATTTTCTTCCTAGAATTTTCCAATTTTTTACCATCCCAAGCAGATCTCCATGACAGTCTACACTCAATATCCGACCAGACCAAAACAAGCCCCGGAAACAATGCCCTAAGCCTATCTAAGTCCCACTTTATCTTGTCAATTAAAAACTTCTGGGACATAAAACCAAAGTCATTTCCACCTAAGTGTATCAACAAAATATGGGGAGGGGAAAATAGCCTGGCGTAATTGACAACCGTCCTCAATAAACTGGTCCCACCTCATTCCCCTGACCCCAAACCATCTCAAAGATACCTTCTCCCAGGGAAAACCCAACTGTACCCCTTTCCCTTTTAACACTGCCGCTCTTCTTGCCCAATACAAATAGGGATATCCAACCAGCCAGCACCTCACCAAACCTAAAGAAGAAAAGAATATATATACTGTATATATATATATATATATATATATATATATATACATATAAGACATTCACTTACACCACTATCCCCGGCCTCACATACACCCTAAAATGCTCAGATCCCCACCTTCCAATTCTTTATATGACTGAAGGCTCTAAACCCAACCTACATGCTTCTGTCGCTGCCCCAATTCAGAACGAATGCGACCCTTAATTCCCAACATCCCCAACGCTTTACGAAAAACAGCTACAAACTGAAATCTAGATAACACTGAACCATCCTCATGAATAAGGAAAGCGCCCGCTCCCACCAGTCTAAACTTCAAAAAATTCCTGAACCACTCCGACCGGACAACAACACCCCCCCCCCCACCTCCTTCAATTGAATCAGCTTACCCTTTTCCAGCTGATCAGTTTTTGAGTGTCTCAACCACAACTCAACCGCTCCCTCATGCAACAAGATATGCTGAACTCGAAAACCTCTAGCCACCATCATATTTTTACCCACCAATTCCAAAATAAGAAAAGCTTCAAAAAAGGCAAGGACAAAAGCAGCCTTAAACAAGGCCCCTTCATACCTTGACCAAAAAATTTCTGGCAACCATCCAATAATTCTTTCCAACAAAGAGAAAATAACAGGTCTCCTTCCATCCTTCTTGGTCTTCCCCTTGCATAGACTCCTAACAGCCTTTCTAACCACAAAATGTTTTGACACGTTAGGTAAACCTACCAATTGAAACAAAAAGGCCATAGCCGACATTCTTCTTCGAACCTCAGATGCAGACAAACTAAATTCTCCCCATGACCCAAAAAGCATCTCCAAACAAACCTTACCAGAACATAACCATTCCCGGCCTTCAGTTACTAAGTCCCACAAATGCCATACCCGGGCATAAGCCCTCCACGTTGACTGAGCCAAGGCCCCTTTCACCATATCCAAAACTACTGAAAGTCCAACATCCAAAAATCCCTCAGGCAAGCCACACCCTCCGTCTTCACGTCCGGAACCTCCAGACAAAAACGCTCCCACTGAAAGCGTGACAAAGCATCAGTAATCTTATTCATTTTGCCCGGTATATGTACAGCCAAAAAATCCACATTGATCCTCAAACACTCAAACACAAACACCCTTAGTAGTCATATTACAGGAGGCAAATTGGCAGTCAGGTTGTTGATTGCGTAAACCACGCCCAAGTTATCCGAATGAAAACACAATCGCTTACTACTCAACTCCCAAGCCCAGACCCAAAGAGCTACCACCAACGGGACAAGTTCCAAAAAAGTCAGGATCTATATAAAAAATACAGCCACCCACTTGTCTGGCCAGACATCCACACACCACCTCCCGTTGAGGTAAGCTCCAAAACCATGAGCTCCTGCTGCATCCGTAAAAAGACATCATTTTTCATCCGACCAGCCGACCTCCTGAACCAATAACCATTAAAGTCTCTCAAAACTGCTGCCCATACCTTCAAGTCCTCCTTCAACTCTTTTGTCAGTCTAATGTGATGGTAGGGAGCCTTAACCCCCGCAGTAGCCAAGGACAACCTTCAACAGAAGACCCTTCCTACTTGGATAATACGACAAGCAAAGTTCAGCTTCCCAAGTAACGACTGAAGCTGATGAAGCTTAAACTTCTCCAAACTCAAAGTGATCCGAATGGATTACCTTAACTCAACCACCCAAGAAAATCAGGGAAGTTACTGGTCCTTCAGATTTCTCTTCAGCCACAGGAACTCCAAATTCCGCCGCTACCAAACCGAACATATCCACCAACCTCTGACAAACTGACGAGCCTGCTGGACCCACAACCAAAGTAATCAAGATAATGAACCATTGATGACAAACCCGAATGCTTCTTCCCCACCCATTCGATAAATGTACTAAACTTTTCAACATAAGAACATGATATTGAACAACCCATAGGTAAACAGAGATCTACAAAAAACTTGCCTTCAAACTGACAGCCAAGCAAATGGTGGCAACTTGGATGAACCCGAAGCACACACAAGGCTGCCTCCACATCCACTTTGGCTAACAAGGCCCCACAATTCTCACCTGATCAACAGCTCTATCAAATGATGCATACCTAACAGAAACCAACTCCGGGTCAATGCTGCCATTGACTGACAAACCCTTTGGGTATGATAAGTGATGAATCATGCAAAAATGACCCAAAGGCCTTTTAGGAACCACACCTAATGGACATACTCTCAAGTTTGGAAATGGGGAGGACAAAAATGGACCCACCATATGCCCCAGTGAAACCTCTTTTTGCAACTTTTCCTGAACAACAGCAGGAAATTCCCTAGCCGATTTTAAACTACCAGGGAATCTCCCACCTCCCTCATCCTTGAAAGTGATAACAAAACCAGAACTAAACCCTGTCAAAAGAAACTCTGCATCCTCCCTTCCTCCCCTTCTATCCCCTTCTAACCAACACATCTTTTCTACCTTCACCGGAGTCTGCACTCGCAACAGTGGCATCGCTTGCTTTTCCATCAAACCTCCCTTTTTTAAAACATCTACTGAATCCATGGGAACCACACCCAGAGCACTCATGCTTGAACTTGCAACTACCTCCGAAATGGCACACCCCGTCATTAAATTGAAAACAGAGACCTTTTCGCATGACCGCGGCCGAGCTGTAACCTGGCACCGTCCCTGCTGATCCAACCCCCGACACATGAAAGGGCTGCCCCCTCAATGGAGTCATTATCTCCAACCAGATCCCCATATCACAATCATCCTACTGCATCTCGAATCTGACAGCCATACGCTGCTGAAACTTTTAATCGTATCTTCACCACGCCATTCCCCCATAGGTTCGGTACGCCCCCGAGATCTCATCAAAATAGCAAAACAAAGCCCCACCTTGATCAGGGAATTTTTCAGCCACAACACTGGCCAAAATACAAAAAGCCTTGGACCAATTTCCCAAAGTTTTCTATATCTCTTCTTCCTTTCTTCATCCTCCTTCTTCCTCTTATCAACTTTATCATCCTCCTTAATTCTAACACATGATCCAAAGGTAGCAGTGAAAAATTTTTCCAGAAACTCCCGTTTCCAAACATTTTCTTTCACCTCCACCGTAAGGTGAATCCCTAACGGGCCAATGGAACATAAGCACAGATGCCGCAATGATTCATCTGGAACTTTCAACAAACACCCAGATACAGAAGCACCCACCGATGAGATAATAGCACTACCGATAAAACATCTGCACCTACAACAGCCGTGCCGCCAGATGACTCCCAAGCCTTCGCGACCGAATATTTGTTCCCAGGAACTTCAAGACCTGTCTTTAGCACCATTAAACCAGATAACAACTTCTCACGCTCTCCACACCAAACCAACTCCAGCTCCCACCCCACCATCAACCTTCTCATCTGTTGGCTTAGGCACCGACCTTGGTCCTTCCTAATTAGTTGAACCACCACCCGACCCTGACTGAGTCGCATTCGTCGCGTCACTCTTCTGACTTGACTCTACCTGGGTTGATCTGCATCTACTACCTGATTTTCTGCATGGTGAATGACCTCTCACTCTCCTGGACGATCCTCCCTCTGACCTTTCAACTCTAGCCCATGTGGGCGAATGTCTCTCCACTGGCCTTCTGATAGGGGAACGTGATCTATGCCGGTCCCGGCAAGATATAGATCTTCTTCTTTGGTGCCTGCTGGACTCTGCAACAGCTCCCGAACTAGATGACTGTCAAACACGGGAGGGTGTGAGTGCCTGAGCCTCCCCATACCCCTCAACACTTCTTAAACCAACCCGAAAATCCCTATGACTAACCCCTAGCCCCCTAAACCTATACCGACCCTCCCCCTTTTTCCCCCTGCCAGGAGAAATAAATTGCAAAAGCTGCATCAAAGCAGGCAACTCACCTACCTGACCAGCCATATCCTCTCCCGTTAAGGACACCTCTGCTGCATCTTCATTCTCAAAGTCACTGCCTGCATCCAAGTCAAGCAGTGCCTCCAACACCAGCTCCCTCCGTGCCGTAGGGGCCTCTTCCCCTCCACTGGAAAGGCCGTAATTCTCAACATTAGAATCTAAATACAGAAATATTAACATTAAGTATAACTTAAACCCAAACAAACCACGAACCTAACAACCCAAACCCCCAATAAAAACCGACCCCAACCAATTATGCACATAAAATAAAAAAATTAGTTTAAATGCTCCCTAGAAAAACTGAACACACACATTTTATTTTTATTTCACAATTTCCCAACTCTTTTCATTCCCCTTTTCTTCCCCCACTTTCCCATTTCCCTCTTTATAAAATAAATTAATTCTTATTTTATTTTATATATATAATCCGTATCTATTTATTTATTATTTGTTTTTATTATTATTGTTATTATTTATTTATTTTTTATTTATTTACTTATTTATTTTTTATTTTATTTATTTTTTATACCCCCCAACTCAAACCCCTTCACATACTAAAATTCCCACCAATAACCCTGGCACACAAAATTAATGCCCAATTAAAATCCCATTGCTACAACCAACACCCCCATTCAAACTAGTGCACAAATTACAAATACCTCCACACTACCAAATACCCATCCCTTTACCCTAAATTGAACCTATAATGTTTGCATGCCATGTGGCCCAGTGAAAGGAACAATATGTGCGTGCTACTCACCCCCCCCCCCCACATCCTCTAAAACACTGTGCTGTCTCACCCTGCACCTCCCCCCCCCCCACTCAAACGTACCCCTTGCCATGGTTAGGGACCTCTCCTCAGCCACAACCCTGTGAGCGGTGACAACATCACCGCCCACCGTCAACACCTCCTTGAATCCAGCTGTTGTCTCTGCCTCAGACCTGCCCACAACCACCTTTTTATTACCAGTCTTCGCCAACATCCTTTTCCTCGACTTTGAAGACTCCTCAGGGCTCAGCCGTCTCGGAGGCCAGACTCCTCCTGGACTCGCCGACACCGGACTCCACCACAGGGACACCACCAGTCACCACCGCCGTCCTCAGCTGCTCCTGAATCCATTCCTGACCTCTACTCCTGGCAAAAAAAGGGGCGCCAACAAAGGAGAGTTCCCTATTTGAATCCTCCTATTAGCTCCGCCCCTCAACCAGGCTCCATTCAGCCAATAGGGGTCAAATAACCCCTGCCTCAACTTCGCACGTTAGGGGTTAACTCTATATCAGCCAAGTGGTTATGCCTTGTAAGAGACAAAATAAGTCTGAGACACAGATAAAGTCTAAAATGATCAATCAGTACCTAACACAGGCAGATACTGCAACACCACAAAAAGAGGGCCAGCTAAGAAACCAAAATTCCCACCATAGATGAACATACACAAGAGGCGGCCCTCCTGGTCACAGCAAACACCATCACCAAAGAGGACTTAAAAATGCTTCCCTCCAAGGAAGATATGAAAGAAATGATGTCAGAAATGAGATCAATGTTTGGGGACCTCAAAAAGGACATTGTCAAGCTTGACTGCAGAGTTCAAACTCTAGAAAGCAGCCATGAGTTTGCAGACCAGGATTTACAAGTATCACAACATATGTATTTGCATGATGAAACAATTTGCTTCTTAATGGACAAAGTAGAGGACTTGGACAATAGAGGGCGAAGAAACAACCTCCGTATAAGGGCGGTACCTAAATCTGTTTCTACTGGCTACTTACAGGACCTCTTTAGAACGCTAACCAGCAAACCCAACGCCCCTGACATCAAAATTGAGAAAGCGCACAGAACCCTACGTTCCAAGCCACCCAACAAAGCTCCTCCACACTACATAGTTTTCAAACTGCACTGACACAAAAAAGATATACTGAAAAATTATGCATTAAGCAACAGGTAATGCACGCAGGAATACATGTACAAATATTTGCGGACCTAAGTCCTACCACGCTGCAAAAAAGGAGGGCGCTACAATATATAACACAGTCCCAGAAGATAGCTTACAGATGGGGCTTCCCAGTAAGCATCATAGCACATAGAGGGGACAAGACAGCCACCTACAACACCGTGGATGACCTACAATCTTTCTGTGACACCCTACAAATTAAAATAAATCCGCCAGAGAACCCCCCCACTTGACAATCGAATGAGTGAAGCAGGGGAATCTACCAGAATGAAAACAAGAAAAGAACAGCCCACACCCTTTGAGAAGGGCACACAAGCAGAGATCCCCAGCTATACTACAGAAAGTCAACTAATGGAAGATCCCTCCTAAAGCATAATCGGTATAGGCCTCCAACAGGGATGAGAATCTTCAGAAGGGCAAGTACAAACACTCTCACACACCTGGCAAAGCAGAAACTTGCATAGATAGCGCAACAATTAACCAGAGTCCTTGGTTAGGACTTACTTTATTTAATAAAGACTTGCTAAGGCAATTATAAGATATTGGGTTGCCGTTAAATGTTATATTACTGCACTATAGTTATAGTTCTCTCAGATACTAATTTAAATTCACACGCTGCCATATTGTATTTAAATATTGTCTAGAATATGTATCATATTTTTGTTTTAAATATTTTCTTTGTTATTATTATTACTGGAATGTTTACTTGATATGTAATACTATCTTTAAATGCCTGAGGGTTAGGGATATTACCCCCACTAGTACTTGACACACACTCACACGTGATCACAGAACTTTCGTGCTATTTGTCCATACTACTACCACACTAACTGAATACCTGAACAGACCTGACCTGACATATTCCTGTCTTTCCCCGACACACAAATTCAGCCTCTTTCCACTACATCCCACACACACGACCCATTCACAAACTCTGTGTATTTATAACCCACCCTCCCTTACCTCCTCCTCTCAACCCCCCCTTTTTTTTCTCTCTCTCTCCCCTTTGCCACTATGGCAAACAGAATCAACACTGACAAATCAACGAGATTGCTGCAGATCATAACAATCAATGAGAAGGGACTAAATAGTCCTGAAAAAAGGTCTATTGCCTTTCACGACATGTACAAACATAATGGGGACATAATATACATACAGGAGACTCATTTCATGAGAGGTAGAGAGCCGAAACTAATCAATCACAGATATCAAACTGTGTATCTATCCTAGGGTACATCTAAAACCGGAGGAGTGGGAATCTTGTTAAAAAACAATTTACAATTCCAAGCAACACATATTGAAAAAGACAACGAGGGCCGTTTTCTGATAGTGATAGGTATTCTTTTTGGGAGGCCTGTCACGTTGGTCAACGTTTATATACCAAACACAAATCAACACATATTGCTAAAAAAGGTAATACAAAAAATTCTGGAACACTCAAAAGGTGTGATAATATTGGGAGGCGACTTTAATCTCCCTATGGAACCCAAACTGGACATGTCCAGCGGAAAGTCTTCCTACCCTAGAAAAGTGATAAAATCAGTGAATGCACAATTATCCCAATTGCTCCTACACGACATATGGAGATATTTACACCCTAAAGAGAGAGATTACTCATTTTTCTCCCACCCTCACAATTTGTACTCGAGGATAGATTATTTAATAACAGACTCTTTGGGTCTGTCCCTTGTCACTGAGGCTGGAATCCTTCCGCAGACGTGGTCAGACCATTCCCCTGTTTCATGTTCAATACAATGGCCAAGTGCGCCAATCACACCATATATCTGGAGGCTGGATGAATACCTCTTAAAAGATAGCTTACACCAACTACAACTAGAGAGCACCCTCAAGGAGTAATTTACACACAACACACCAGACCTCCATGCGCCCTCCACCATATGGGAAACGCATAAGTGCGTTATTAGAGGTAAGCTCCTCCAATTGAAAGCCAAAAAAAACACATCAACCACAACGTTTAAACTCTCTCATGTCGCTAATTGCATATTGGGAGACTCAACATAAAAAAGATCCCACATTAGATACTGCATTTAAGGCACTAACACTGACTAGAAAGGATCTGAAATCACACTTGCTCAAACAAATGCAAATCAAAACTTTACATTTTAAACAACAATACTATGAACAAGGGGACAAACCAGGCTCCCTTTTAGCGAGGACGTTAAAGCGCAAGCAGCTTAAAACACATGTACTAGAACTCACAGACAAACAGGGAAAGAGGTTCAGGGACAGTAAAGAAATTGCGAACATATTTAAAGATTATCACTCCTCCTTATACAACATTAGAGGTGACTCTCAACAACACATTAATGGACAAGGTAAAACATCACAACACTTAGAAACATATTTCTCAGACATCTCTCTGCCAAGCCTCACGACGCAAAATCTAGAATACATTGACTCGCCAATCACTAATAAGGAAATAGCCTTAGCAATCAATATGCCAAATGGGAAGAGCCCGGGCCCAGACAGTTTTAGTGTCAATTATTATAAAACATTCAAGACTCAGCTTATACTCAAATTATCACTGTTATTCAATACACTACTAGACAAAGGGGGTTTTCCCCCTAATATGTTAGAAGCACATATAACGGTGTTGCCAAAACCAGGCAAAAACCCAGATTGCCCAGAAAACTTTAGGCCGATCTCTCTGTTAAACACAGATATCAAGATTTTTGCAAAACTCTTGGCCAACAGAATAAACAAATTCCTGCCCTCTCTCATACATTTAGATCAGGTGGGGTTTATACCAGGAAGGGAGGCAAGAGATAACACTCTCAAAGTGCTACAACTCATGACACGTGCTCAATTAACTACAACACCTCTGGCCCTCATCTCCACGGACGATGAAAAATCTTTTGTTAGGGTGAGCTGGCCATTCTTGCAAGCTACCCTATCCCACATGAAATTCAGCAATAAATTTATTAACCTCATCTTCTCTTTATACAGCGCCTCCACAGCACAAATAAAAATAAATAGCCTACTATCAGACAAAATAAAAAAAAGATAATTCCATAACTGGGATCAAAGTGGGAGAGAGCGAACATAAACTGGCTATGTATGCTGATGATGTCTTAATGACACTCACGGATATGCATACCTCACTTCCTAGAGTTTTGGAGGCGTTCACAAAATACGGTAAAGTATCAAATTTCCAACTAAACCTCAGAAAATCGGCGATATTGATTATATCTATTCCCCAGGAGGTCTTTATACAGGCCGTGAGGCATTGCCCTCTAAGTGTTCAAAACACAAAAATGAAATACCTAGGAATATACCGCTCCCCGGATCTAAACACAATGTTTAATTCCAACTACAACTGTATCCTACAATCCATAATCGGAGACCTGTCGAATTGGAGAAACAAATCCATCTCCAGGCTATGTAGAGTAAGTGTAGCCAAGATGAACATTCTACCCAGAATTCTTTACGTTTTCACTACCCTATAACTACATCCACCAACTGCAAAGCCATATTGAAAACTATAAAGGGAATGGCATCAGACCCCGCATACAAAAGAGAACACTATATCTGCCAAAGGAGCGAGGGGGGCTGGCAGTCAGATTAATAGATTGGAGTATAAATAATGAGAACAAACAGTGGCTACAACTAGACAAAGTAATCATGTGCAGAGAAAACACAGGTACCAAAGCTTGGTTACGCTCAATTCACAGACCCAAACAAGCCACACAATACTATCTGCTTAGGGAGTTCTTTTCAGTGACTCAATCATTAACACATCCAGTAACATCTCAACATGGGTCTCTTCCTTGACTCCGTATAAACATAATCCAGAAATAAGGCCCATGTTGGTGCTTTAACACACATTGAAACTTTGGCGTTTCGAAATATCTTGACTGATAACAAACTAAAGACATATGAGGACATTGAGATCCAGAATCCTGGCCTGTTACATAATTGGTTCACATATGCACAACTTAAGCACTACTTTGATTCACATGAAAACAAACACCAGCTGGTCAGACAACCAACCACATTTGAGAAACTATGCGAAACAGCACTCACATGCACACACCATTTCACTGCTATACAAGCTCTTGTTAACCCCAGATGAGAACTATTTACCAAGCTATACAGGTGCGTGGCACAAAGAGATCGGCATAAATGCTACACCACAGGAGTGGAAAAATATTTTTTCCATCACAAAAGCCTCCTCAGTATCTGCTAAAACACTAGAAATGAACCTCAAATGTTTAACAAGGGGGTATCTAACGCTGACCAGGTTACAAAAGATATATCCTAAAATAACGGGCGGATGCTGGGGGGGCTGCGGGGAAAGGGGCTCCATACTTCACATATGGTGGGGTGCACAGGTATACACGCATTACTGGAAGACATAACAGCTAGAATGAGCGCTCTTCTAGAATCCTTAATTCCTAATAGACCAGAAGCATTACTGTTCATGGGTCTCCCCAAGACAAAGCAAAATATGCACTCAGGATAGTGATGCTGAACAGCATAAAGGTGCTGATTCGCAGACACTGGAAAACTACAACAATCCCCACGTTGGGGGAGTGGTCAGACCAGGTGGGCCTGTTCTTGCAGATGGATAGGTACTACTATCTTCGATCTAACAAAATAGAAATTCACAAACGAATGATGGAGTTGTGGAGGCGGTAGGGCATAGGGACCACCACGTTGGCTTTCTCTTCTCCTCATTACTTGATTCCTCCGCTCCTCCACAATAGAACACCTCTCCTCCTTTTGGGGAGGTTTCCCCCCTCCCCCCCTTTTTTCCCCTCTCTCTCTCTCTCCTCCTCCCCCTTCTTCCCCTTCACCCACCATACTTCCCTGTACTCGACGCTGACAGTTCCAGATACCTGTCTTTTTCTCTACGTCATCCCAACTGACTACTCGACAAGTAGACACCCCCAAACAGACAGAGGGGGGTTTCATTTGTATTACAATGTTTGTCACAACACTTGAAGTGTAATGTGCAATATGTATAGAAAACTCAAATAACAAAAGCATTGCAAATGGACTCCATACAAAACTTTGAATGTTATAAGGGGTGCAAGATATACTCTGCCATCTGATCACCCATAAACTCATCTCACATCGCTATGGGGACAAAGAGGAGCCAGAAAAATTTAAGGAAACAGAAAGCTTGAGTACTGGAAAAACTATGTATGCAATTATAATGATTGTAAATGTTGTACAACCAAGTTGAAATGTATTGTATTGTTAATTATTACAAAATAAAGCTTTTGAAACTGAAAAAAAAACTATTAACCCCTAATTCACCATGCCCCACAATGCAATCTAGCTATTAAAACTATTAACCCCTAATCTGCCATGCCCCACAATGCAAACTAGCTATTAAAACAATTAACCCCTATTCCACCATGCCCCACAACGTAAATAACTCATCACTAAGCCCCCTAACCTAGCATCCCCTAAAGTAACCCCCCAACACATTAATTAAAAAAAATCCTAAATTACCATTAAAATACAAATCCTAACATTAATTTAAAAATTAAACCTAAGATAAAATTACAATAATTAAATCTGAAATGACAAAAAATAAAAAAGGTTAAAATTCCAGAAAAAAAATAAACCAAATGATCCAAAATAAAAAAATTAAACCAAATCCCTATGAAAATAAAAAAGCCCCTCAAAATAAAAACACCCCCTAATCTAAACCAAACTACCAATAGCCCTTAAAATGGCCTTTTGTAGGGCATTGCCCTAAGTTAAACAGCTATTTTACCTTAAAAAATATGAAGTCCCCCCCTCTAACATTAAAACCCCCCACCCACCAAACCCCCCAAAATAAAAAAAAATCCTAACACTAAAAAATCCTAAACTACCCATTGCCCCTAAAGGGGCATTTGTATGGGCATTGCCCTTAAAAGGGCATTCAGCTCTTTTGCAGTGGCCAAAATCCCTAATCTAAAAAAAATAAAAACAAAAAATAAACCCTAATAAATAAACTCTAAGCCCGAAATAGGTACTCACCGTTCCTGAAGTCCAGCAAAGAAGGTCCTCTTCCAGGCACCTATGACATCTTCTTGGAGCCGGAGACATCTTCCATCTTCATCCAGGACCAAGCCGGCACGGAGTGGAGATAACTGCGGAACTGAAGACCTTGGACCGTGGAGCCATGGAGCGTGGTGGATCCTCTTCATACGATCACCGCCTCACACTGAGGATTGAATGCAAGGTACATGTTTAAAAATAATTGTCACTTGCATTCGTATTGGCTGATTTGGATCTTCAAATTCAAATCAGCCAATAGGATGAGAGCTACTGAAAGCCTACTGGCTGTTCTAATATTTTTTAGATTATGGATTTTGGGCACTGAGCTGAATGCCCTTTTAAGTGCAGTAAAAGAGCTGAAAACAAATGCCCCTTTAGGGGCAATGGGTAGTTTAGGATTTTTTAGTGTTAGGATTTTTTTATTTTAGGGGGTTTGGTGGGTGGGAGGTTTTACTGTTAGAGGGGGGGGACTTAGTATTTTTTAAGGTAAAAGAGCTGTTTAACTTAGAGCAATGCCCTACAAAAGGCCCTTTTAAGGGCTATTAGTAGTTTAGTTTAGATTAGGGGGTGTTTTTATTTGGGGGGGGCTTTTTTATTTTCATAGGGATTAGGTTTAATTTTTTTTTATTTTGGATAATTTGGTTTATTTTTTTCTGTAATTTTAGCTATTTTTTATTTTTTGTAATTTTATATTTAATTATTGTAATTTAATCTTAGGTTTAATTTTTAAATTAATGTTAGGATCTTTATTTTAATTGTAATTTAGGATTTTTTTTAAATTAATGTAATGGGGGTTAATTTAGGGGATGTTAGGTTTGGGGGTTTAGTGATTAGTTATTTGCGTTGTGGGGCATGGCGTATTAGGGGTTAATAGTTTTAATAGCTAGTTTGCATTGTGGGGCATGGCGGATTAGGGGTTAATAGTTTAATTAGGTTAATTGCCATGTGGGTGAATGGCGGATTAGGGGTTAATAGTTTAAATAGCTAGATTGCATTGTGGGGGTGGCGGTTTAGGGGTTAATAACTTTGATAGATACTTTGTGATATAGGGGTTGGCGGATTAGGAGTTAATATATGAGTTATTGCGGTGGGGGGTTGCGGTTGAGAGATAGATATTGCGCATGCGTTAGGTGTTTGATTTGATTTTAACAGCGATCGACGGGTAAAATATACGCGCCGCACTTGTATGCGGCGCCATATATGCGATCGAGTGAAGTGTAAGGTTGGGTTACCATAGTAACCTATTAATCTTTTAGAAATCTGGTATCGGGTGGAAGCGTTAGCACAACGCTAACTTACACCTACACGAAAAGAGCAACCGCGCGAAATTATTTAAATGGAAAACCTGGTACTAAAATGGAGCTGTAAATTACTTTTAGCTGTCGGCCACTTCGGTAGCTTACGGCTCCATTTTTAACAGCTCAATGTTAATAAATTCTATAATGTTTACCTCACCTAAAAAAACTCTTCATGGCAATATATAAAACAAAGTAGTTTAATAATTTTTAATTTTCAGTACTCTAGACCTAGAGATATGTAAATTGCACAAAATCTGCAGTATTTTGTTAGAAAGGCATTTTTTCAATACACAACAAATTTTGCTGTAGATCCCTGTTATATATGAAGAAACCAGAATAGAACAAATGTGAAAAAGCAAAAGGTCAATGTGAAAGAAACATTGTCCTCGGGTTATTTTTGAGTCCACATTTCAATATAGATTATTTCCTTCTTTTCATTTTATTCATTGGGATTCTCAAAGTAAAAAGCCGTATTATACCAAAAACATTATAAAGGACAAATCAGCTGACATATCTACTTAAGTAAAGTCAGTGCAACTCACCCGCATCTAAACTTTTGTAACAATCCCTTCTGTTTTTAAAGTGAAGGTAAACTTACCATGTTTACGATCCACAGTAATATTGTTCTCCAAAAATCAATATAAGTTTCATTCATCATTTTTTATAAGTTTCACTCTAAACAAAGTTATAGCCGTAATCCATATAAACAATATTCATCGCCTAAATCAGCCCGTATTTTTTTTTTTTTCTCCCTAGGTCACGTTTTTCAAATAACCTATTGAAATCCTGGCCGATGGGCGGCCGTGGAACTACATCACCCGCCCACATCTTAGCCTGCGCATGCTCAACCATTATGAATGATGTAAATGGTGTCTGGAGCGCGCTCCCGTTTAGCGCATGCGCATTGGATAGCTTACCCAAGAAACAGCATCTGCTGTCACGGACGGCTCAAACTAATAAAAATCGGCTCTCGTTCACAAAAAAACATAGTACTCAATGAACAAATTATTGTTATTCATTGAGTACTATGTTTCTAGCGCATTGGAGACACCGGTATTGCCGTGACGCGCATGCGCGGTAGACTGAGAAACTGCCAATTCGCGCATGCGCATTAGAAAGTATCTTCGTGACCACACATTAGAGATACGTATAGAGCGGGTGGGACCGCTCTATACGTCACACAACAGTAAAATGGGAGGTAAAGGATGGGAGGAGTTTGCCCTCTAACGGTAGGAAAAACATAATGAATAAAAAAAAATTCCAAAAAATGACAAAAAAAAATTTGCGATCATAGTAAACTGATTATATTGTAAGCATTTATGAATTCTAGGGGTATTAACATTACCTTCACTTTAAGAACTAAGTCTTGGAAAAATGAGGCTTCTCTGCCAAAATATTTGTTACTGGAAATGGGTTAGCATCTTCTTGCAGGAAACCTGAGTTACAATAACAAAGTTGTGGCTTTTCACCACTTCCAGCACTTCATCCCATCTGTGCCAATTACCCATGCTAACTTTAATGGGTCATTAAACACTAAGGGCTAGATTACAAGTGGAGCGATAATTTATCACGTGCACGCAAACAAATTTGCCCATTTGCGGACACGCAGTAAATAACAAATCATTACAGAGCTTGCGGTAGCAATTAGCAATTATAAAATAAACTGAGATCAGATCTTTATAGTTCATTTTATAAATGTGCCCCAAATGCCCCCAAAATAAAGCCTAGTGTATTTTATTAAAAAAACTTAAATGGTAACATTTTTATTTTTT
Organism: Bombina bombina; assembly: GCF_027579735.1. NCBI lineage: Eukaryota > Metazoa > Chordata > Amphibia > Anura > Bombinatoridae > Bombina > Bombina bombina. The sequence goes on along the minus strand of NC_069502.1, from coordinate 1,074,168,391 downwards.
TACTAAAATAACTGAACTAGGCAGTATTTTGGGGGTAAAATTGGCGGAAGTGGGGTGGGGCCATTACATCACGAGGAGGGGCGGACTCTCTTTTTTATAATTAAAAAGCTGCTTCATTGTATTGTTTTAAGGATGATTTGTATTCTTTAAGCAGAGCTAAAAATAGTATACAGTATGTGTCTTTAAAGAGTAACCAGACCCCAGAGTGATTGTATTGTTGTTTTTAACATTGTGGCAATGAAGTGGGAATCGCTTTTACCTGATTTTTCATCTTTAACTGAGAGCAACACTTAGAGCTAACGCAGCTCTACTACATGTGAGTACTGGTTCAATTTGCTATATAACAGTGTGAATTTACAGCTGCGCTATGGAGATCTCTCTCTTTTTCTGTTGAGGATGGAAGAAAAAGATTTGCTTACTGGCGAACAATCAAATATAGAGGACTTCCTCTTTTTACACACAACAGCTTTTGTACATACTGGTTTATTGTGCACAGTTTATTATTGTCAATTTCTTTTTTATTTATATATATTTTGATAAGTAAACAGTGGTGTTTTAAACATTTCTTTTCACCTTTAAATATAAATATATATGTATATGCTGCTATACATATATATTTATGTGTTAATATGTGTATATATACATAAAAACACATAAATATATATGTATTATATATAATCATATACATATATATTTAATATTGCAGCCATCGCTGCGCTAAGGTTCTGTGCCGATGCTGACTGCATCAGAACGAGGCTCCCATTGGAGCCTATGGAAGCACGCTCTCATGAGCGCAATGCTTCCCAGCAATGTGGACGCAAGCTCGTGTTCGCATTGCTGTCAACTTGCAATACCAGCGCACATTAGCGTGCGCTGGTATTACTCAGTTGAGCTCAAATATCGCTTTCACAAAAGCAATGTTTAGCGCCCCACTTGTTATCTGACCCTAAATAAATCATTGATAGAATGATGTACATAGAGTAAATATTAACCTGAGAATAATATATATATATATATATATATATATATATATATATAGTCAGCAGAAAAAGCGCACTCCAATAGGCCTATTGGAGTGCGCTTTTCTGCTGACTATTTACATCTTTTGCTGCACCCTGGGCTGCTGACACTGGAAGTCTAGAGTGCGATTTGTTCTGATACTATATATATATATATATTTATTTATTTTTAAATGACATTAGTTTTTTAAATATTGAAAAAAATAAAGGCAACATTCTAATGTCCATAAAGCAGTGGGTACCACCATATTGTCATTTTCTTCTAAGGCCAATTAAGGACAGTTATAAATAGCTTGCTAGAATGTGCAACCAATGACTGTGTGGATTACAGCTGTGTCTGCACTTCCACATTTTACAGGAATTTGGAAAGTCCACAATATTCAAAATTACACTACAGAAAAGGGAAACAAAATAAATAATGAAAGTATATTGCAAAGTTGCTTTATTGTATATTAATATCTCAGCGTGTTTAATGTCCCTTTAAAGGAACACTAAAGTCAAAATTAAACTTTCATGATTAAAGTAGAGTTCTTAATTTTAAAAAAACTTTCAGATTCACTTCCATTATCAAAATGCACACAATCTTTTTTATGAACACTTTCTGATGCACCAGCTCCTACTGAGCATGTGCAATAATTCACAGTATATACATATATGCATTTGTATTTGGCTGGTGGTTTTCACATGATGTAAGAGGAAGGAAAATGGAAATTTGTCAGAATTTATTTTACTATTCACTTGAAATTCAGAATAAGTGTTTTTACATTGTCTTTTTATTATATATATATATATATATATATATATATATATATATATATATATATATATATATATATATATAAAACGAAAAAGAAAATATTCAGCCATCACAATCAGCCACCAATCAGCAAGCGCTAACCAGGTGCTGAACCAAAAATGGGCTGGCTCCTAACCTTACATTTTTGCTTTTTCAAATAAAGATAGCAAGAGAGTGAAGAAAATTGATAATAGGAGTAAATTAGAAAGTTGCTTAAAATTGCATGCTCTATCTAAACCATAAAATAGAAAAATTGGGTTTAGTATCCCTTTAAGAATAAATTAAATATATTCACTAAAAATATGGATGGAAATTGTCAGTCTTATGTTCTTATGGAAAGGCTACATCAAAAAGAAACAGAAGGCGCTACTAATGAGTATATATATTAAAGCACATACAAACACATCTAAACACAGCTGTTTCCCTGAGGTGTATCACATAGTAAGGGGTTTGAAAAGCAGAAATAAAATGGGAAGTTATATATTTTCTATCATTTAATGGAGATTATTGCACATAGTTTTAGGAACAAAAGCTCCAGAGAAAACCTAAAAATGAATGGGGAGGAAATATCAGTTGTCCTTAAACTTTAAAGGGACCATGTACTCTCCTTTAATGGTCCATTTTACCTGCTGAGGTGTGTTAAATTGTTTAGAGATAATTCCTTTACCTTGATTTTGTCATTTTAAATAGCTAGTTTTGCCTGTTGCATCCCTACCTATAAAAAATGCAATACTTAAAGCGACAGTCTACATTATACTACAACTTACCTATAACGATTTGTTGTCCATGTAATCCTCCGGCATTTGGTGCCACATACTGCTGGTTCAACATTATAAGAATTTCTTTAAAAATATTTCCTTATACGGCCGTTTGTAAGTGGATGCTAAACTCCTCCCTCCTCCCTCCTCCTTCCTTCAACTTGTGGAGTCGATGTAGGCGCACTGTATGGCCGAGTAAGGGTTATATTTTCAAAAAAATAATTATAATGTTCAACCAGCAGTATGTGGCACCAGATGCAGGAGGATTACATTGGGACAATAATGCATTATAGGTAAGCTGTAGAATGGAGTAGACTGTCCCTTTACATAATGGTTAAAAAAAGCTATGTAAACAAGAAGGTTAATAAATAAATACTCTCCCAGTGGGGGGTTGGACAAGGAGGAACTAAAATGTTCATTTTTCATAGTTCTCTTTAAAGGGACAGTCAATTCCAAAGAAATCTTTCATGATTTAAATAGGGAATGGAATTTTAAACAACTTTCCAATTTACTTTTATCACCATTTTTGCTTTGTTTTCTTCGTAGTCTTAGTTTAAAGCTAATTCTAGGAGACTGCCTCTAATCTGAATACATTTTGACCACTAGAGGGCATTAGTTCATGTGTTTCAATTCATATAGATAACATTGAGCTCATGCACGTGAAGTTACCCTGGAGTGAGAGCACTGATTGGCTAAAATGCAAGTCTGTCAAAAAACTGAAATAAGGGGGCAGTTTGCAGAGGCTTAGATACAAGGTAATCACAGATGTAAAAAGTGTATTTCTATAACAGTGTTGATTATGAAAAACTGAGGAATGGGTAATAAAGGGGTTATCTTTCTTTTTAAACAACAAAAAATTCTGGTGTTGTCTGTCCCTTTAAGTATTTGGTCTCACTTTGTATATTGAAATAAGATAAGGAGGATTTTGTGTAAATATAGAGAGATGGGGTAGAATTATCAAATGTCGGGCAGACATGATTCGCTGTAGCGGGTCATGTCCGTTCGACATTGATAATTGCTGACAGCATTGGCTGTCTGCATTTATCAATGCACAAGCATTTTTGGTGAAATGCTTGTGCAATGCTGCCCCTGCACATCTGCGGCCAATCGGCCGCTAGCAAAAAGTGTCAATTATCCCAATCGTATCCTATTGGGATGATTGCAGTCCACCACCTCAGAGGTAGCGGATGAGTTAAGGAGCAGCGGTCTTACGACTTCTGCTTCTTAACGTATGTTTCCAGCAAGCCTGAAGGCTCGCATGGAAACAGCGGCATACGCTGCATGATAAATCTACCCCATAGTGTGAAGTAGGTCTGCTCTCCCTAAAAGCTCAGCACATTTCATATATAAAAATGTACCTAAAGGAGCATTAAACAGTTTTCTTCTACTATTTAATTTGCTTTGTTCTCTTGGTAACCTTTGTTGACAAACATACCTGGGTATGCTCAGGAGGAACAATGCACTACTGGGAGATGACTGCTGATCAGTAAAGAAAATGAAGCACATGTGATGGTTTATCTTAATCATAAAAGAAAAATAATGTCTCTTTAAGGAATTTCATTTGGATCCACTAATGTAGATGCATTTTGCATCATCATGTGCGCATTTTGCCATGCTGTGGTGTTTACACATATGAAACAAAGAAGCATTATTATGTATTTTTATGCATTTTTTTGTTGATGGTTTTTTTTTTGAACAGCATTTTTCTAAAGTTGCATTAGTTCTTAAAAAATATATTTAGTTTTGTATATTTTACATGATTTTTGTCCTTGTTTGGTAAATAGTTACTGAAGAAACCTAAAATTGCATGGCATGGTACGCTAATAGCATTTGTTCCGAGTCCATACCGCACACATGTTTTAACTGCTATTATAAGTCAATGGCTAATAAGCCTTTTTGGGATATTAATTTCCCTCAAATCATGGATTTCTATGAGGGGCATGAACTAAATGTATTTCTGTCAGACAATGCAGATTCACAAAACCACTTTAGTGCAATACTTCCACACAGGTAATAGAGGTTTTTATTTATTTCTTTGCCGTATATTTTATAGTTAGTTTAAAGAGACATGAAACCCAAAAAAATTCTTTCATGATTTAGATAGAGAATACAATTTTAAACAACTTTCCTATTTACTTATATTATTTTATTTGCTTTTGTTAACCTTTACTGAAAGGTTTATCTAGGCAAGTCCAGGAGCAGCAGAGAACCTAGCTTTTAGCTGCTGATTGGTGCCTACATATATATACCGATTGTGATTGGCTCACACATGTGTTCAGTTAAAAAACAGTAGTGCATTGCTGCTCCTTCAAAAAAGCATGCCAAGAGAATTAAACAATTTAGATAATAGAAGTAAATTAGAAAGTTGTTTAAAATTGTATTCTCTATCTGAATCACAAAATAATTTTTTTGGGTTCCATGTCCCTTTAAGTACAGACTAGATTTAACACACACACACATTTATCCCTTTACCTCTTCCACAACAACTCAAACCTTTTTTTTTCTTATCAACAAATTGTTGCCTATTTATAAAATTTTAATTCAACCCCAGTTAATTTATTTCTATATCATTTTAAGGTGTATTTGAAAGTACAATAATAAGTGATAATGGTAAATGACAGTATTTAAAAAGTGTTTAAAAAGAAGTGATAGTTCTGTTTGTGTGCCGGCACATTTAGGGCCTGATTACAAATGGAGCACTATTTAACGCTCCCGCTTGAGCGCTAACTCTGCTAGAAGCAAGCTTTTTGTGCGCGTTGGGTGGCACTCGTTTTACAAGTTGAAAGTAAACTGAACTTGGAATATTGAACACGCAATAACATATTCCCCCATAGAAGTCAATGGAGCAAAAAAAGTGGAAAAATAAACACCCTACTCTTGTGCAAACTCGATTGCATATTCTCAAGTCCGCTAACCCGACATGAAAATATTAGTATTTCACATTCCAATGTTCTCCACATAGCAGAATATGTTCTATTTATTCATAAATACATATTTCTACATATATCTGATGGAATTTTGGTATCATATACATTTATAAAAGTGAATAAAATAGTAGTGAAATAAAACACTGTGCACTAATCAGAAATTATATATACGAAAGGATATAGTCTTTGAAATTGTATATATTCCTTTAATAAAAGGATGTAGTTCTTGATATGTATATATTCCTTTAAGATCTTCAAGTTCCCACAACAATAGCCTCAAAACAAGTGTGAAAATAGTGAAATTCTGTGATGAAAGTCAGTATACAAATATACTACAGGACCATACTCCCACACTTGATACACTCAAATCTGTCCCACTCCTCCACTGGCAAGATCGGTAACAGCAGACCGCAGGATCCAGAATAGAACATTTATTTTAAAACATATAAAAACATCATTAGAGGACAAGGTACAAGCACTTCAACAAGGTAAGGAAACGTAACAGTGCAGATTAGATCTACAGCACAAAGACCGCCCTGACAACTCATCGTCCCCAGCTGATTATGAATCAGGTTTGTTCCATTACTTTCACATGTCCCGCCTTTCGTGCTATGTCCAATTGATGAAAATCTCCAATCCATAAAAAGAAGGAAAAAAGTGATGGAAATCACTCCTTGAAAAAGCCCTTGGGGAGGAACGTACGTCAGAGCTTTTCATCAATTGGACAAAGCCTGAAATGCGGAGCATTTGAAAGTACACACAAATATATATATATATATATATATATATAAACACACACACACACATACATACATACACCTATTTAGACATGTCTATGTATGCATACATATGTTAAAGCCATTTGCAGTCCCTTTTTTCAAACACCTTATACCATGCAGTATAAATATGAGCCCTTATAACTTTTTTATTAGTTTTTAAAGAATTTATATCAGATCGTGTTTATATGAGTGTATTTGTACTTTCAAATGTATTTATGTTGTATTTAATGCAACTTTTTTCTTCCCCTACCCTTTACACGAAGAGGCCTATTTATCAATGGTCTGGCGGAGTTATCACACAAAAATAATCTTAATTTAATGAACTTGGCATTAAAAAGATATCAAGGAGATGTAAAAAATAAATAAAAAATGTAATCCACCTATTCTACTAAAAGGTAGAAAACCAAACTTTGTATTACTTCTTTAGAGATTCTTTAGAGAAGTAGTGTTCTTACAGTAACCTTCTTGCAGTCAATAAAACAGATTGATAAAAGACTATAATTTGTACTCTATCAGTTAAATAAAGGTGCAAACACACTTGCTCTCATGATCCGCTTATTTATGTTATGTGGTTTGCAGCATTTGAACCTATCTAGCTGCTCAAACTAGAAATTTGAAGCATGGTAAAACAACTCAATTTACATATGAAAGATTATAGACTTCAAAGTCATCATTGAGCATAGATATTGGGCTAGATTACAAGTGGCACGCTAACGTTTGCATGCATGCAATATTACAATATTGCAAGCATGTTAATTTACGTGCGTATTACAAATTGAAAGTAAACGTGTTCCCACCAGCATAATCAAATTAAACACGTGCCGGGTGAGTGGGGCTGAAGTGAAACACAACATAAATACATTAAAATAAACTGTTACACTTATATAAACACTATCTGATATATATATATATATATATGTCTAATTAAAAATTATATAATAATATTTAATCATTTGTTTTATTGTGTATTTACTGTTAACATTCCAATGTTCTTCACATATAGGAAAATGGTAATGTAATTTTTAAATAAATATTTCTATATATATATCCCTATATATATATCCATATAGATATATAGGTATAGACCTAGCTTTTACATTAAAATTATCAGTTATCTATAGAAATATATATTTAATAATAACAAATATTAATTTTAGGTCTAACACAGTGTTGATTATTTTTTAGAATTTTTAGTAATTATTAATATTTTGTAATATTTTATATTTAATAAATACATAACTTACCTGAAGATAACTCATGTCAGGTTACCGCACATGAAGAATTAGTGTACTCCTGTCGCGTTTATGTGCACAAATATATATGTATCTATTATAATTATTAATTATTTAATAATTATAAATATTTAAATAGATACAAAACCCAATTTTTTTCTTTCATGATTCAGAGCATGCAATTTAGGCAACTTTCTAATTTACTCCTATTATTAATTTTACTTTGTTCTCTTGGTATCTTTATTTGAAAAGCAGGAATGTAACCTTAGGAGCCGACCCATTTTTGGTTCAGCACTTGGGTAGTGCTTGGTGATTGGTAGCTAAATGTAGCCACCAATCAGCAATCGCTACCCAGGGTTTGTATACAAGTTTGTATTGTTTGATGGACAATATTTTTCATTGTAATAACTAAAATCTTCTATTCTTATTGGTCCCTTGTTCAAATGTGGAAACTAGAATCATGTGATACGCACCTTGATGACAACAAGAACTAGATGAATTAAACAATCTGCATTTTGATTCCTATTGGTTTCTACTTTGAAAGATTAGCATTAGGGCCAACCAATTTGTGTGATGCACAACTTGTTTTTCACTGCTTGTCACTTGGAATGATGGGAACTAGAACCAACTGGTTTTCATGTTTTTTGCGTTCTGCCTTTGATATTGGTTTGCAGTTTGATTGATCAGAAATATAACTTCCTGATATGAAATAGCATTGTTGACAAAACCTGTGTATTGTGAAAACAACAGGAAGTTGCTGCTCTACGCGAAGACATAACTCAATATATAATTTGAATATAACTGGATCAGGATGGATAAACATTAATGAAGTTGTCCATTTAGGATTTGAATTCATATTACAAGTTGAAAGGAAAAAAATAGTGTACAAGTGAAAGACTCAAGCATGCTAATTTCAGGACTTCAGATATTCTGACCACGCTAAGTCCTTCAACCCATAGACATCGATGGAGCGTGCTACAAAATTAAATATTAGTTATCGTTTGCACGCTAATTGAACACTGCGCTAGATCAACTGCACTAAACCTGAAGATGCGTTAGGAATACTTCAAATTCACATAGAAGAAAATGTTCTTTTTATTTATATTCACATTGTAGTCCATCCCAATCAAACACCTTGCAATATACCACATTTTTTTTAACCCTTTTAAAAACTTTTTATTAATGTTAAAATTATATTTTTTATTAAAATGTATACATGAATGTAATAGTTTATTTGAATATGTTTTTGATTTGTTTTATGATTTTTTTTTTAACCCTTACACTTTACTTCAGGTCTCAAGCAGCGTTAAATTTTCTAGCGCAGTTTCCACTTTTGCTCTTGCGCAACCTATAATTTTTAACATGTAATATAAGTGCTATTGTAATCTAGCCCTTAGAATGCCTAAGAAATGGGATGTACTCAAAAATGCAGTAAGACAGTTTGTGAAATGTCTTTAGATTACAATATAGACAGTTATTTGTAATGTACAGTATTGTTGGCACAGGTGCAGGAAGAGGGGAACAGGTTGTACGAATGTCTGGGCTGAGGGGGCTATGTGTTATTTTTACTGTGTTGTTGAATAAAGCACAATGTTTTAACTTAAGATTTACATCTTGTCTTCCTGATTTACTGCTACAGTGTGAGGAGTGACTACAAAACAGTCACTACGGAAACCTACAGCAGTTGGAAGGATAAAGATCTGCATACTGTGTGGTCATCAGATAGTGCTACAGTTGTTAAATTGGGGATATAGGCAGCCAAAGTAGCTGGGACGGCACCAGACTCTGAACCATAGCGGCAAGTATTGGCTTTATTGTCAGATGTTGCTGGATTAATACTTCTTTTAGTTGTTTGATGCTTGTAGCTTGCAACTTCTTTTGAACAGGTGGTGCAAATATCCCTAGATTATTTATGTATGCTGCCAATTTTGTTTGTCCATCACCTCACCATACCAAACTTTCTGGGCTCACACCAATGCCTGTTGTAAGCCTGCTTTTAACTTGTTTTAACTTGTTCAACTGTTGAGGAAGCACCTCAGGAAGCACATAAAATAAACAAAAAAGCAACTGAAATTGGCTACTTACAATCACAACTGAAAACAAGCCACAGCCTGTATAATATGGCACAGGTGACATGGTAAAAAGGGACAGACGTGAATGTGGCAGAAGGGGAGAAAAGTAAAGGTAAAAGACATAAGCAAAATTAATCTTATCAGGAGAGATGCTGTTTAAGAGAAGAGAGAAGGAATATTATATGAGAGAAGAGACAAGGGCTAAATACACAAGTAGATAATCTAGTCTATGGGGTAGATTTAACAAGAGCTGAATGGCTCTTGTTCCCCTTGTTTCTGCTCGAGCCTAAAGCTGCGGTCTTCAATCCGCCCGATCCTATACGATCGGGCTGATTGACCCCCCTGCTAGCGGCCGGTTGGTCGTGAATCTGCAGGGGGCGGCATTGCACAAGCAGTTCTGGTGAACTGCTTGTTCAATGATAAATGTCGACAGCGTATATGCTACACCATATCTTGTCGGACAGACATTGGTAAATCTACCCCTATGTCTCCTTCTATTCACCATGCAGCACCACAGTATGAGGCTGAACAGGAGTACATATGCACACTAACTACAAGAATTAAATCCTATGACTACGGCCAGGACCCGCCCATTGCGCTGGTGGAGCTGTTTGCTATATTGTAAGATGAAGTGAAGTGCCTGTTGTTTATTTTAATTTGTATTTTATTTTTTAAGTTTCAAAAGAACTTTATTCAAATATTTATTTCACAATAACAAAAACATCAAGTCAATTTAGTTTACATTGCTTTAAAACACAACTTTCTGTAACATATAATAATCTGCTCTGCTGTTAATATATAAATGCATAACCATGTCTGTGGAACCTGGACTTTTGCCCCCATTTCGCGGACCACTTTTGGGTCCTGTATACTATCTGTGTGGGCTTAAAATTAGGGTTGATTTGCATGTGGTTCTATGGGGATGACAAAGAAAAATCTGCATATACCAAATCTGAACCTCACTGGGTCTCGTTAAGATTAACTGAAACAGTAAGATTGTGAGATTGTGCACTCCCCGAGACATCGGTCCAAGTCGAGTCCTACTTTTAGCTTGGTCTTTGCCTTATATGTGTTCCACCTTGCTTTATTCCATTTGATTGAGGGGGGGGGGGGGCAGAAGGGGAGAGGAAGGAGGTCACTGTCTTGAATGGGGGGAGGTTGTTGTATGCATGAATGATATTATTGTTTTGGGTTCCAGATATGTAACATCATTTTGTGTATCTCCACTGTACTGCTTCTGACATAATAGTAACATTCTAGCTGTAGAAGGGTATCTACCTGTTTTTCCCATTTCTGGAAGGTGGGGCTTACGGTGGTCTTGCAGTGTCGGGGGATTAAGATTTTTGCGCTGCTTATCACTGTTAAAAGTAGTTTATGTTTCACAGTGTGATTGAATCGTGGTAGGTTTGAGAATAGGAGTATCTTAGGGTCTCTAGGGACTATAACCTCTAGTATTTTACAAATACTGTATGTGCTATGGTGTCTATCCAAAATTGTTGGAGTTTGGGGCATTCCCACCACATGTGCAGGATAGTGCTCTCTTCTGAGCAGCCCCTCCAGCACTTGCCAGAGGAGGATGGATATATGGTTTTTAGTCTGCTCTGGGTGAGATACCACCTGGTTAAAAATGTAAGGTTAGTCTCCTGTGCCTGCGCTGAGATGGAGGATGTTTTGTTATTGATGAATATGCTTTTCCAGGTGCTTAGCGTTAATTCTAGGCCCAGATCTCTTCCCCAAGCCCTTGTGTATGTCAGGAAATGCTCTGTATCATGTATTTGGAGTTTCTTGTACAGGATGGATATTAAGTGGGGTGAGAACGCCTAGCAGTACAGAGTTTTTCAAAGTCAGTCATCTCCCTTAGCAATGATTTCTTGTTTTTGTGTGAGGAGATAAAGTGATTTAACTGTGCATATGCCAACCAGTTTAGATGTGGTTCTATATCCGTTATGTCCTTTCACTTTTTTATTTTGTGGTGCTGTGTCAGGTGAGATATTGTGTTTTGCTCAATTGACTGTCCTAGGTCTGTGTACCATCTTGCCAGACACAAAGGGATGGCCGGGTTACCCATGTATGGTGTCATGGGGATGTTGGGGTGGATATATGTGTGGAGGTGTGGATTATCCTATCCCAGGCTACAAAAAATTCCTTGAGGAGAGGGTATTTCTCTATGATTGGGGGCCGGTCTTTTCTTTGTATCCATGCTATATGCCCAGGATTGTTTGTGTGTAGGATAGCTCTATCTACTTGTATCCAGTGGTTTGAGGTGTCGTTCGTGCTCCACTCCACAAGTCTTTGTAATATTATAGCTTGTCTGTAAATCTGAATGTTTGTAATCCCCAATCCCCCCCTCGTCTTTTGGCAGGTACAAGGTCTGCTTGTTAATTATTGGTTTTACACCATTCCAAATATATGCCTCCAATGCATTCTGGAGTTTTGCGATATAATCTACCGGTAATGGGGCAGGGAGTGTCTGTGGGATGTAAAGGATTCTGGGCAGGACATTCATCTTTATGACGCTTACCCTGCCCAGCCAGAACAGGTTTTTATTCTTCCAGTTAGAGAGGTCGCCAATTAGCGACCCCTCCAGCTGTTTGTAATTGGCCTTGAATAGTATGTCCGGGTCCGCTGACAGGTACACCCCTAAACATTTCATTTTATTTAACACCTTGACAGTAATTGAGATTTTCTCTCCTCTGTTAAGGTTATATTCAAAACTTCTGATTTGGTGAAATTTGGTGACATTTAATAGGAAGCTGGAGTGTACTCCGTACTCCTGTATTATTTCCAGGGCCCGTGGGAGGGATGATTCCAAATTCATAAGTGTTAACAGGATATCATCCGTGTGCATTGCTAATTTATGATCTGTATCGTCGAGTCTGATACCTATAACCCGTGAGTCTGCACGGATCTTAAGGGCCAATACTTCTATAGATATCGCAAATCCATGCCTAGTACCGTTCGTAATTCTGAAGCTCTCTTGGATAAAAGTTTGTTAACCTTAATCCTGGCTGATGGGAGGGAATGCCCGAGATCTAATGCGGTGGTGAAGGGTGTTATCCCATACCCCTAGAGTGGCATTCTGGTAAAGTTTGCCCGCACGTATCATGTATTTACTAAAGTCTTTTTGCATACATTTTCTATTAGTTCCTGGGGATTCTGCCGGTGTAAGTATTGTACCTGTGAATATACCCCACGGGGAGCGTGTGGATGTTCAAGTAATTTCTGCATTCCCTATGTCCCTGTGAGCTATACCCTGTGTGTGGGACCCTTGGTGGCCTCATGGGTTTTGGTACCTCTGGCCTGGGTATGGTGCCTGTTCCGCATATTTTGCCCTTGTTTTGAAGGTATAGGCGTATGAGTTGTATGAGTTCAATCACTGGCTAGAGTTGTGCCTGTGTCATCCCGTGTCTTAACAAACAAAAAACATCGAACAGCAGGACAGTCAAATAACATAGCAATTATCAACATTACTACTTGCTACTTATTAGATTTGTATTAACTCTACATGTGTGCCTTCGCCCAGGTCTACTCATGGACAATACGCCCTTAGCCCATTGTTTAATTGAAAAAGATTTTTCTTGTTTTGTTCAAGTATAAATCACAAAAGTAATATTACAGTAAATAGATCATACAGGTACAGGTCACGGTCACAATCGATAGACTACAGCAAAGGCATACAATTGGAGCATTAGGTAAATATCAAAAATGAATCTTAGGTCGGAAATTAATGTCCATTAACATATCTCTAAAGCCACAATCCAAAGGGGCACCCAATATTTGTTCTTATAAATATACAGATATAAAGAACACCAGTAAAGATATCATCTTGTACGCACAATCTTGGCACTATTCTTAATAACCCATCTAGCCTGTAGGTGAGGGGAATAATGCTAACTTGTTATTAATGGGTTTGTACCATGTTGCCGTCTAATTCTAGCCTCTGAGTACATAATCCACGGCTCCCAGATGGGGATGAACCAATCTTTATTGTCTAAAAGATCAGTAACGTTGCTGCTCATTTGGTAGTAATAATCTATTTTGTTTTTGACAATTTGAAAGGTTGGGACTACTGACTTCCAGTACTGTGCTATCGTTAATGTGACCAATGTACAGATAAGAAATACAAACTTATTTCTTGAGTTGTTAGAAAAAAGTGTATGGAGAAGCGCTAAAGAGCTAAAGGTGCATCAGTGAATCACAAAAACAGATAGATAAATCAAATGGCTATGCCAAAGAATTTATTAAAACATATTACGATAGAAAACATAAAATGTAAAAATCGGACGTCTCCGATGTAAATTAAAACCAAAGATAAAACTGAAAATAAGTGCTGTTGCCACTTAGGGAGATGAAGTCTCTGATATGGTGCTGTAAATTACGATGCAAGGGGCCCCTCAAACACAAAGAAAGTCTCGCCAAACGAGATCCAGATTAGGGTAAGAATAATATGTGTTACCTTCCTCCCAGGAGTTGTCTTTAATTCGACCAGCTTGCAAACTTGCACCTCCGTGAGGCGCGTGTGTGGCTCGTGACGTCACCGAACAAAGGCGTTGTCTCCAGGCTAGGATCCTATTGGTCAGGATCGCCGAGTGTAAATAATAGCGGCCGCTATATTGTAGAGTTGAACAGGTCTCCGCTCTTAGTGCAAATATGCACACAGGATGAAACTTGTCTTGTCACAAATGCCATACAGCAACTTTATTGGAACTTACAGCTTGCTTTAGTTCCGATTTCTTCTTGCTGTTATTAGGCTCTGTGTATTCAATGTCCAAAACTTTATCCAGGACAATGTCCTTCTCAACACAATATTAATGCTTTTGTGTAGATATCATAAACACAGGTTAGCTGTGGCTTCTTATCATCAACACGTTTCTCCCTCTTACAGGGCTAAAGTTTTGGACATTTTTAAAGGTTTAGACATTGAATACACAGAGCCTAATAACAGCAAGAAGAAATTGGAACTAAAGCAAGCTGTAAGTTCCTATAAAGTTGCTGTATGGCATTTGTGACAAGACAAGTTTAATCCTGCGTGCATATTTGCACTAAGAGCGGAGACCTGTTCAACTCTACAATATAGCGGCCGCTATTATTTACACTCGGCGATCCTGAGGTCTCCGCTCTTAGTGCAAATATGCACGCAGGATTAAACTTGTCTTGTCACAAATGCCATACAGCAACTTTATAGGAACTTACAGCTTGCTTTAGTTCCAATTTCTTCTTGCTGTTATTAGGCTCTGTGTATTCAATGTCTAAAACTTTAAAAATGTCCAAAACTTTAGCCCTGTAAGAGGGAGAAACGCGTTGATGATAAGAAGCCACAGCTAACCTGTGTTTATGATATCTACACAAAAGCATTAATATTGTGTTGAGAAGGACATTGTCCTGGATAAAGTTTTGGACATTGAATACACAGAGCCTAATAACAGCAAGAAGAAATCGGAACTAAAGCAAGCTGTAAGTTCCTATAAAGTTGCTGTATGGCATTTGTGACAAGACAAGTTTCATCCTGTGTGCATATTTGCACTAAGAGCGGAGACCTGTTCAACTCTACAATATAGCGGCCGCTATTATTTACACTCGGCGATCCTGACCAATAGGATCCTAGCCTGGAGACAACGCCTTTGTTCGGTGATGTCACGAGCCACACACGCACCTCACGGAGGTGCAAGTTTGCAAGCCGGTCAAATTAAAGACAACTCCTGGGAGGAAGGTAACACATATTATTCTTACCCTAATCTGGATCTCGTTTGGCGAGACTTTCTTTGTGTTTGAGGGGCCCCTTGCATCGTAATTTACAGCACCATATCAGAGACTTCATCTCCCTAAGTGGCAACAGCACTTATTTTCAGTTTTATCTTTGGTTTTAATTTACATCGGAGACGTCCGATTTTTACATTTTATGTTTTCTATCGTAATATGTTTTAATAAGTTCTTTGGCATAGCCATTTGATTTATATATATCTGTTTTTGTGATTCACCGATGCACCTTTAGCTCTTTAGCGCTTCTCCATACACTTTTTTCTAACATTTCTCTTTTCCCTATACGTTAGGGACTATCGGGTTGGAGAAGCCTGGTGCTCTCTTGCGCACACTTTTTTCACATTACCATTATTTCTTGAGTTGTTAAGCCTAGTTAAGGGTTCATGGAGAAGGGCCTGTGTAGGAGTTAATTTTATGGAGGCGTCAAAGATGGTACTTAGTAGCTCTGACATTTGTGACCAAATGTTGGAGACATGGTGACAGTGCCACCACATGTGGAAGTAAGTCCCATTCTCGTTACACCCTCTCAAACATTTCCCTCCCCCTGGCTCTGGGCTATGTAGTCTGGAAGGGTGGAAATACCAGAGAAATGCCACTTTCATATAGTTCTCTTTTAGGTGCGCACAAATTGAGAACGAGGTGCCCCTATAAAGGGTGGTGTTGCATTTCTCGAGTGACCAAGAAAAGTTAAAGTCCCCCTCCCATTTAAGCGTAAATGGGAGTTTAGGATCTGTTGGAGGGTTATTGAACATGGAATATAATTTAGATAGTTCTAGGTAAGTGGTGTTCCCCTTACAAGAGTTACCTATAACTTCAACCATCCTTGCCCTAAGCTGTAAATAGTGAAACCAACTAGGTCCAACTTGCTCATCAAGGCCAACATATGTATTAAAGTCCATGATGGACTGGTTACGTAATGTATCTGCAATTCTATATAAACCCTTATTCGCCCACTTAAGTCCAAAATCAGGTATTGAGGAGAAAGTAACTAAGGGAGTCGCCCTGGACTTCTCTGAAATTAGTTTAAACTTAATAGTTAGGAAGTCCCATAGGGAGACAGTTTGAGAGAGGGATAGAAAAGTCCTCCAGCATGAAGTTCTGGAAGTCTTGCCAGACTAAAGTAGTTTATAAATTGGATTAATCATAACCATGTCAGATTCCAGCTGAACCCATTGAATGTTATCCGTTTTTGTTGTGCCATAGCGATGCTTGTGCCATCCGAGCAGCATAAGAGTAGGCTAAAAGATCTGGTAATCCCATACCCCCTCCCTCTCTACTTCTACACAAAGTGCATCTGTTTGTTCTGCGTCTCCTTCCTTGCCTTGCCAAATAAATGATATAATTTTTTTTGGAGTTTATTAAGAACTTGGATAGGGATTGAGACTGGGAGTGATCTAAACAAGTATAATAATTTTGCAAGTATCAACATTTTTACTCCAATTATTCTTCCATATAGTGAAATTTTCATTTTTTCCCATTTCTGTAGCAGGTTTCTTATCTGGGACAGTATGGGCTGATAATTATTTTGGTACATACAGTTTGCCTCTATGGAATATAATAGAAATGCAGGTATAAGATAAGATATAACTGCATTGTAATTTTGGATAACCTTGTCAAAGAAATATCAGGTATTGCTGTTGAAATGCATCCATTAACTGCCTCAAGACAGAGGTATAGGACTAAAGCCTTGGCGTAATAGTGATTGTCATTTAATTAGAACTACAGCTTGATTTGCATCTGTCATACTGATTCTGCAATTTAAAGGGCCATAATAGTTAAAAAATTACGTGTTCTAATACGTTAGAGCATGTCATTTTTAGACTAGCGACCCTACCCTACTATGGGGTAGATTATAAGTGGAGCGCTAACATGTCAGATTTTTCGCTCTTATTACAAGTTGAACGTAAACGCGATCAATTGAGCGCAATTGAAGTTAGCATGCATCACAGCTCTGGCTAACTGTTTTGTGAAACATAAAAGTGTCTCAAAACACATAAAAAATTAATTACAAAGTACAGTTACACTCATAATAACACTATCTAATAAACAAAATTAAAAAAAATGTTGCACAAAACAGTTATAAGGTATCAAAGATATGAGGCAGGCAAAGGGTTTTAACATTGAGATACATACAGGGAGTGCATAATTATCAGGCAAATGAGTATTTTGACCACATCATCCTCTTTATGCATGTTGTCTTACTCCAAGCTGTATAGGCTCGAAAGCCTACTACCAATTAAGCATATTAGGTGATGTGCATCTCTGTAATGAGAAGGGGTGTGGTCTAATTACATCAACACCCTATATCAGGTGTGCATAATTAATAGGCAACTTCCTTTCCTTTGGCAAAATGGGTCAAAAGAAGGACTTGACAGGCTCAGAAAAGTAAAAAATAGTGAGATATCTTGCAGAGGGTTGCAGCACTCTTAAAATTGCAAAGCTTCTGAAGCGTGATCATCGAACAATCAAGCGTTTCATTCAAAATAGTCAACAGGGTCGCAAGAAGCGTGTGGAAAAACCAAGGCGCAAAATAACTGCCCATGAACTGAGAAAAGTCAAGCGTGCAGCTGCCAAGATGCCACTTGCCACCAGTTTGGCCATATTTCAGAGCTGCAACATCACTGGAGTGCCCAAAAGCACAAGGTGTGCAATACTCAGAGACATGGCCAAGGTAAGAAAGGCTGAAAAATGACCACCACTGAACAAGGCACACAAGCTGAAACGTCAAGACTGGGCCAAGAAATATCTCAAGACTGATTTTTCTAAGGTTTTATGGACTGATGAAATGAGAGTGAGTCTTGATGGGCCAGATGGATGGGCCCGTGGCTGGATTGGTAAAGGGCAGAGAGCTCCAGTCCGACTCAGATGCCAGCAAGGTGGAGGTGGAGTACTGGTTTGGGCTGGTATCATCAAAGATGAGCTTGTGGGGCCTTTTCGGGTTGAGGATGGAGTCAAGCTCAACTCCCAGTCTTACTGCCAGTTTCTGGAAGACACCTTCTTCAAGCAGTGGTACAGGAAGAAGTCTGCATCCTTCAAGAAAAACATGATTTTCATGCAGGACAATGCTCCATCACACGCGTCCAAGTACTCCACAGCGTGGCTGGCAAGAAAGGGTATAAAAGAAGAAAATCTAATGACATGGCCTCCTTGTTCACCTGATCTGAACCTCATTGAGAACCTGTGGTCCATCATCAAATGTGAGATTTACAAGGAGGGAAAACAGTACACCTCTCTGAACAGTGTCTGGGAGGCTGTGGTTGCTGCTGCACGCAATGTTGATGGTGAACAGATCAAAACACTGACAGAATCCATGGATGGCAGGCTTTTGAGTGTCCTTGCAAAGAAAGGTGGCTATATTGGTCACTGATTTGTTTTTGTTTTGTTTTTGAATGTCAGAAATGTATATTTGTGAATGTTGAGATGTTATATTGGTTTCACTGGTAAAAATAAATAATTGAAATGGGTATATATTTGTTTTTTGTTTAAGTTGCCTAATAATTATGCACAGTAATAGTCACCTGCACACACAGATATCCCCCTAAAATAGCTATAACTAAAAACAAACTAAAAACTACTTCCAAAACTATTCAGCTTTGATATTAATGAGTTTATTGGGTTCATTGAGAACATGGTTGTTGTTCAATAATAAAATTAATCCTCAAAAATACAACTTGCCTAATAATTCTGCACTCCCTGTATATACAGGTAAGTATTTAGTTTTAAATAGGAATAATTTATTAAAGTATAGTGTAGTGTTAGGTGTAATTGTAACTTAGGTTAGTTTTTATTTTACAGGTTAATTTCTCTTTATTAACTATTTAATAGCTATTGTACCTAGTTAAAAAAAATTGAAAGTTGCCTGTAAAATAAAAATAAATCCTAAGATAGCTACAATATAATTATTATTTATATTGTAGCTATATTAGGGTTTATTTTAAAGGTAAGTATTTAGTTTTAAATAGGTTTAATGTAGTTAATAATAGTTATAATATTTAGATGTATTTAAATAATATTTAAGTTAGGGGGTGTTAGGGTTAGTGTTAGACTTAGGTTTAGGGGTTAATAATTTTATTACAGTGGCGGGGGTGTAGGGGGGGGCAGGATAGGGGTTAATAAATTTATTATAGGTGGCAACGGTGTAGGGGGGGCAGATTAGGGGTTAATAAGTTTATTATAGGTTGCGGCGGGGTCCGGGAGCGGCGGTTTAGGGGTTAAACTATTTATTTAGTTGCATCGGGGTCCGGGATCCGCAGGATAGGGGTTAATAACTTTATTATAGAGGGTGGCGGTATGGGGGGGCAGGATAGGGGTTACTAGGTATAATGTAGGTGGCGGCGGTGTCCGGGAGTGGCGGTTTAGGGGTTAATACATTTATAAGAGTTGCGGCGGGGTCTAGGAGCAGCGGTTTAGGGGTTAATAACTTTATTTAGTTGCGGGGGTCTCGGGGAGTGCTGGTATAGGGGGTAGAACAGTGTAGTTAGTGTGGGTGCTTAGTGACAGCTTGTCAAGAAAGCTGTCAAAAAGCCGAAGAGCAGCGAGATCGGATGAGTGATAACTCTCACAGTCCGCTGCTCATCGCCCCGTACTTGGTGCGCGGCTTTTTGAGAGATTTTTTGATAACTTAGGCGAAATTTTTCAGGTCCGCGGCGGCGATGGTAGGCGAGCTTAGGCGGGCGTATTGGGCCGGCGAAGGCAGGTAAAGTAGACGGCTTGATAACTAGGCCCCACAGAGTGCTGTTATAAGGTTTCTTCTATTTTCTTTTTCAATTTAGACTAATCTAACACTAAACTACCAATAGCCCTAATGATACAACCACCCCACCCACCCAACTCCTCAAAAATAAAAAAGACCTAACTAAAAAATCCTAAACTACCCATTGATTGCCCCTAAAGGAGCATTAGTATGGCCATTGCCTTTAAAAAGGCAATCAGCTCTTTTGCTGTCCATTAAAAAAATAAAAAAGCCCTAATCTAAAAAAAAACACCCCCCAAAAAAAAATTAACACTAACCCTGACATAGGTACTCACCATTCCTGAAGTTCAGCAGTGAAGGTCTTCTTCCAGGCAGCTCCATCTTCAATCTTCATCCCGGTGTCACGGAGCCATCTGCCATCTTCATCCTGGAGTCGCGGAGCTGATGCAGTGCGGAGCGGTGCCGGATCAGTGACGGTGCTGACATCTGACTTGGAGCCTCCTCTTCATGCGATCGTGATTTGAACAGCCAATAGGATTTACGCAGCTCTCATGCTTTTGGCTGATTTGAAATTTTCAGCCATTAGAAATGCAAGGTACCCCAATATAAAACGGTACATTGCATTCAATCTTCAGTGTGCAGCGGACGATTGCTTGAAGAGGACCTCCACGTTGCATAAGACTTCCGATGCCGGAAGACCACTCCGAGCCTTAGAAGACCGATCTGCACCTCCGGGAAGATAGAAGATGGCCCCGCAATGGATGAAGATGGGTCCACCTGGATGAAGACTTTGCTCCTTCTGGAAGAAGATGGATGTCCGGACTTCAGGAACGGTGAATACATTTTTTGGGGTTAGTGTTGGGTTTTTTATTTTTTTTTATTTTTTTGGGTGTTTTTTAGATTTTTTTGCTTTTTTTAATGGGCAGCAGCATGCGGACGATCGTATGAAGAGGAGGCGCCACGTCGGATGTCAGCACCATCACCGATCCTGCACCGCTCCGCATCAGCTCCGTGACCCCTGGATGAGGATGGAAGATGGCTCTTTTGGGTTTTTTTGGGTGGGTTTTATTTTTAGATTAGGGCTTTTTAAAATTTTTAATGGGCAGCAAAAGAGCTGATTGCCCATACAAATGCCCCTTTAGGGGCAATGGGTAGTTTAGGATTTTTATAGTTAGGTCTTTCTTAGTTTGGGGGGTTGAATGGGTGGGGGGTTGTATTGTTAGGGGGAATTGTGTTATTTTTTATCCAAAAAGAGCTGATTTCTTCAGGGCAATGCCCTACAAAAGGTCATTTTAAGGGCTATTGGTAGTTTAGTATTAGATTAGGTTTTTTTATTTTATGGTGGCTTTTTTGTTTTTATAAGTGTATTAGATTAGGTTTAATTGTTTTATTTTGGATAATTTCATTTATTATTTTTTGTAATCTTAGATTTTTTTTATTTTTCGTAATTTTAGAGTTTGTTATTTCTGTAATAGATTTTTGGGGTTTTTTCGCAGTGTTAGGATTTTGTAATTGATGTTTTTTATTTTTGGTATCTTTTATTTTTTGAAATAGTTATGTTTGATTTATTTATAGTTTAAGCTTATGTTTTTTTTAATTTCACAGGTAAGTTTTTATTTATTTTAAGGTAGATATATTTTAAGTTTAATTTAAAGTTAGCGGGTGTTAGGTTTAGGGGTTAATAGTTTAATTTAGTTTGTTGCGATGTTGGAGGTTGGCGGTTTAGGGTTTAATAGGTTTAGTTTAGCCTTTGCGATGTGGGGGGTCGGCGGTTTAGGGGTTAATAGGTTTATTTTAGTAGTAGCGATGTGGGGGGCAGTGGTTAAGGATTGATTTAGAAGTTGTAATGTGGGTGGGCGGTGGATTAGGGGTTAATAGGTTTATTATCATAATTACGATGCAGCGGGGTGGCGGTTTAGGGGTAAATAGGTAGTTTATGGGTGTTAGTGTACTCTGTAACATTTTTGTTATGAGTTTTGTGAAAAAAAATTGTTTTGCAAAATCCATAACTACTGGTCTTTGATAGCGGAATGGATCAGCGCGGTATAAGCCATAACGTTAGCGGAATAGCTGGACCGCAAATCCTGTAATATGGGTGACCTGAATATTCCGCTCGTAAAGGCCAATTTTTCAGCGGTATAGTTGTACCGCACCACTTGTAATCTAGGGGATGTGAGGACCTCCGTGTTCAAGGTTGCAAGATGAGGACCACTGCAGCCACCACCTCTGCCACCACCGGGATGAAGATGGAGCATCACCTGGATGAAGATGAAGCACCACCTGGAAGAAGATGGAGCACCACCGGGATGAAGATGGAGCACCACCTGGATGAAGATGGAGCACCACCGGGATAAAGATGGAGCACCACCTGGATGAAGATGGAGCACCACCTGGATGAAGATGGAGCACCACCTGAACGAAGATAGAACACCACCTGGATGAAGATGGAGCACCACCAGGATGAAGATGATGGAGCACCACCGGGATGAAGATGGAGCACCACCTGAATGAAGATGGAACACCACCTGGATAAAGATGGAGCACCACCGGGATGAAGATGGAGCACCACAGGGATGAAGATGGAGCACCACCTGGATGAAGATGGAGCACCACCGGGATAAAGATGGAGTGCCGCCACCATCATCTTTGGTGAGTACCATCTTGGGGTTTAAAGTTAGTTGTTTTTTTGGGGGGTGTTTTTATTTTTAAGATTAGGTTTTTTATTTTTATTCCTCCGGGCAGCAAAATACCTAATTGCCTAAGGGCATGGCCCAGTCAAATGTCCTTTTCAGGGCACTTTTTAGATTAGTTTTTTTTTTTTTAGATAGTTTTTTTTTTCTTTTTTTAGGGGGGTGGGGGGTTATTGTTAGAGGGTTGTATGTTTTTTGGGGGGGTTCAAAAAAAGAGCTGGATCACTTTTTGGTAGTTTATTTTTAGAATAGGTTTTTTTATTTTGGGTGGGTTTTATATTTTTGGGTGTTAGAATAGTCACAATTCTTTTTTTATTTTTGGTAATTTTTTTACTGTGATTGTTTTTTTTATTGCAATGCGAGTTTTTTTATTGTAATGGTAAGTTTTTTTCACTGCAATGGTAGGTAGTTTTTTATTAAAGGTAAGGTTAGATTATTATTTTTTAGGTAAGTTTTTTTTTTTTAAAAAAAGGTAGTTAGGTTTTATTTGGTAAAGGTAGAGTTAGTTTATTTTGGGTTACCTTAGGGATTGTTAGGTTAGGGGATTTAAATGTTAGTGGGTTACTTTGCCATGGGGGGCTGATGGTTCAGGGGTTAATAGCATAGAAGCTTACTTTGTGGTGGGGTGTGTGGCAGTTTAAGGGTTAATAGTGTAAAGAGGTAGTTTGCGATGTGGGAGGGTGATGGTTTAGGTGTTCATAGTGTAGTGAGAACTTTAGGTTTAGGGGTTATTAAAGTTGGGGTCTTATGGTGATTCGGGTTAGCGTGCAATTAGCGAGTTATGATTTTTTTTTCACTTTTTGCTACATTGATTTCTATGTGGCAGCAGGTTATCGTGCGAGTCGCTAGCGGGAGTTTTTTTTAGCAAGTCGGGTTAGCGTTGGAGCGATAAGTTTTTACTTACAACTCATAATACCACATGCAAAAGGATTACCACTAGCGCAATTAGTGAACTAGCGAAAGCGCTAGCTAGCACTCCACTTGTAATCTGGCCCTAAATTTTTATGGCGACAACAATATGCTTTCTTTCCCCCAAGTCCCTCACATGAGTTTTTCTATCAAGTATACTTAAAGCCTTTTCAACTAATTTTTAAAGGGATAGAAAGTTAAACATTCAAATGTGCATGGGTGCATTTCAATTGCAATATACTACCATTTTCATATGCTAATGCTTCCAGTAAAACTTATTACTGTTTTTCAGTGGCATACGCACATATGCCGCGAGGGCCTGCGCACCAGCATTCAAACACCATGCCTGCTCAGAGACTTGAATGTCATGTGTGTCAGTGAAGAATAATTTGTGTCATACAAGCCACTGCTGAGATGTAGTATTGCCACTAAAAACAGTAATAACTTTACTGGAAGCATTTTTGCTAATGGAAGTATATTGCAACATTTTTCTATTTAACATTGAAATGTACCCATACACATTTTAATTTTGACCTGTCTATCCCTTTAAGTCTACATAAATGCCAAAGCACTGTATTCTATTTGGATATGAATATACAATTACAAAATGTGCCTTTGGAAAAAAGTCTGTTATTTGCCATTTGGAATATGTTTTTATGTCTCTGAATATTTATATTACTGTCTGAGATAGTCACAGCTATTGAATTATCTGTTCAGTTCTCAAACATTTGTATTTACATATTCCCGAAAATGAAATGCATGCTATTACATACATATTTTATCAGCTGAATTCTGTTTACGCCGGCTTATAGAAGACCTTGTATTCATTTTTATTATACATACACATCAAGGGAGGGTTCTGATTGTATTAAACTCTTCTTCTGGAGTGTTTACATTTTCTATTGCTTTGCAATTGTGTGTTATTGCTTTTGTAGGCATGGTTAGTATTATGTAAGGTACCTTTTAATCAATTAAAAAAAGATTGAGAGCCACTAAATATATTTTTATATTACAAATTTATTTTGACAGTAATTTGCCATTAATAATGTAAACCACAGTTTTATGTAGAATCCAGGTCATAACATTCCTTTAGGCTCAGTTTAAACCTGTGAACTATTCTTCACTTCCTTCGTATTATAGTTTTTCATAATTTTAGATTTAATAATGTGATTTCTCGAGACTATGTCATTTTGTTTTCTAACTGTAAAAATAGATTGGCATCTTGAAAGATAAGGAGCAAGTAAGTCATGTATAGCACAGTTATGGGAGTCGGCGGTTTAGAGGTTAATACTTTAGTGTTGGCGATGTCGAAGGGGCGTCGGATTAGGGATTAATATCTTTATTTAGTGTTGGCAATTTCAGGGGGCGGCGGATTAGGGGTATTTAGACTAGCGGTTTATGTTTGGGTGTTAGGTTTATACATAACCTTCATGTCTACAAAGACATCAATGGGGATTGTGTTATAGCAATTGCCATTCCCCAATCGCAAATGTTAGTTTTTAAATAACGCGCCATATCGCACAACAAAAGAAGGTTTTTTTGTAACTTGTAATGTCAGCGTTATGGAAAGTGCGGTACCGCTAAATTTTAGGGTTTAGCGCACAACTCGTTATTTTTGTTCTTTTGTTAGATCTTTCATTTGTAACTAGAAGGATTTAATAAACCATACTTTGCTGTAAAGTGCTAGTTAAATATATTAAACAATAGTTTGCATACTGAAAAATGAAATTCTAAATTGTGGTTTTTTTAAAAAAAAACTCGTAAGAAAATGAATTTCTTGAACAGTTTTTCTTGGTAAACACAGTCCAAGCACAAATTCTATTTTTTACCCCCACATTAAATAAAAACATATTCATACTTCTGTTTGTCATTATTGGTTTATACATGCGTTCATTCATTTTCTTCACCTTAGGCTATATACATTTTTGTTCTCTTGTGTAAATGCAAGGGCACACCGCTTACAATAATTGGAAACATCATACTAAACAAACAGAAATTCTCACAGGATCTGTATTTTGCTGTCAGCTATGCAGTTATTAAAATATATGTGATTTTCGGGGCGTGTCTGAGCTGCGACCATGATCAGTCATGAAAACCAGTAGCTCTCTCTATAATTCTAATAACCTGAAGATTATCCAACTAATGCAATATTATCCTGCCTTACAATTCTAAATATCTACTAAGGAACAGCTCAGGAGCCAGGAAAAGGCACTATTGTCATGTTGCTCCAAACTGAAGGACTAAAACTGGGTAAGAATCAGGACGGAGGCCTACGACACATTTTTATCTACCCCCCCCCCAGTTAGAATTTAGCCGGGTAGAGCGGTTATAATCTGCTATATTCCCTGCAAATCATTATTGTGGAATTCTTATGTGACAGAAGCTAGAAGTATATACCGGGAAGATTCAAAACATCGAGGGGCCATCCTAACCTACAATGGAGTCCGACATTTTAGCCCTCCTACATTAATTATCCTTTTAGATGGAGAAATATCATACCTCTCTCGTTTTGAACTTGAGAGGGAAGCAGAGTGAAGAGGTCTTAATCCACAGATCAATACCGCTACAAATAAGCTAACTGACCGAGACTGAAGAGAGCTGTAGAGGAGATATTAAGGCTCACCCATGTGAGGCTGTTTATACAGATGTACCATCAGTCGCAGACGGTCCGGTCATGCTATGTAGGAACACTATGGACACCCCCATACATCAGAGATCTGGCACAGCTAAACTCATTAGCCAGATGGATTGTGAGGGGTTAGTCCCGGGTGCCCTGAAGATGCGGCCAGTTGAAAGGGGGCCCGAGACGGAATCTGCACTGAGGAGCCTGGGGAGTCTGGTGCCGACACCTACTCTTACTACGTTTGAGGGTGCTATGATCCTGCTGATCCAAGATATAAGCTTAAGAGCCCTTGACCTCTTTCCAGACAGCAGATGTGTGACTTATTTCTCTGTGTTTCCTGCTGGGGTCTACGCATCAGGCCGGTATGCATTCCAATTTGAGTACAACTTACCTCCTGATTGTTACACAAAGGTCGGAGTTGGGTGATGCTGGACGCTTGGTAGTAGAAGCCATGCTTTCCCATTCTCACAGTTGGCTTTGTGATAACTGGGAGTTTTAGACACTATAATGAGAATTTGGCACTTAGATATCAAGGTCTTGATTGTGGCACATGTACAGTAACTATTTAATTTTCTATTTTCTGTACAACCGTATGTTTATTGTTTGCATTGTATAAGTTATGGGCAACATCAGGTATGTGATTAGGTTTGTCTCTAATGCTTGCTAGCTTGCTGAGAGTGTATTTTTATAGTTAATTGAGATTTCTGCATTAGTTTACATTTATTAGCCCCTGATGGTAAATGTTCTGCCTCTATGACTTAAGGCTTATACAGCATATATTTGAAACATACTAAGCTTCAATGGAAGCCCGCCACACTTTATTATTTGTCCTTTTTGTTAAACACATTGTTATGTCGCTTTTCATTTTGTGCACAACAATATGTTAATTGTATGCAGTCTGCGGGTAAGGGGCAATATCATGAATGGGACTTGGTGTGCCCTTAACGAAGCATACAGATTCTCCCTAGCTTGCTGGGCATGTATTTTTATATACAATTGGGATCACAGAGTCAGACTGCATTTCTAGGCTCCTGACGGTAAGTGTCTTACCTCTCTGATCTAAGAATTATATAGCTGGTACCTGAAACATATTAAGCCTCAATAGAAATTCTATGTACTCTATAATTTGCTAAATCATTTATATAACTCAGGATGCATAATTGGCCTGTAGCAAAATTAGTGTCAGACGGATTGGAAAGAAATACAAAGGAAATATTATAACCATGCTGCTCTCTAGTCCATGCTCAATAATCTTAGGATGACTAGCTCAGGTTCTCTATTTTTGATTGCAAATACTTTGCCTTATGTGATCCCAATCTTGTCTTGGCTTTCACTTGGGGCACTTTATTGTGTCCTCATAATATATTAGATTTACTTAATATAAATGGCACGACTGCTATAGGGACACTAAAATGTTTATGGGTTTATTTGATAGCTCTTTTATGTACACTCATATAGTAACGTTCTTCAAATAGTTAGCTATGTTTACAGTTTTTCCCTTGTTTGCAGGGTGTATATTTACCTCCATTAATGGGTTCACAGATATAAAGGGCACCTCTTAGTGTCTAGTTGTTAATATTTTGCTTAGTTAAGACCTATGAGCTATGAAGTAAATAGCTGAGGTGTACTAGATTTAACAGAAGATGTCTCTAATATAATTTTTGCCAGATAAGGTTTAACGTATACTATTTCAAAAACTTCTTGGTGCACAAATGAGGTGATATATCATGCCATCATGTTATGTAAGATAAGGCTATATATAGAGTTCCTCTTGTCATATTCCTAAAATGTTCCCGGTTTTCTACGATACACATTAGATATTTATAGATTATAAATTGTGTGTCATGGTCCAAAAGGGACAGTATATCACTATAGTTTTTCACCTTCAGCCATTTAAGAACTATTACATTGGTTCATTAGTAGCCTATACACCACTGGGGAGGTACATAAAATTGTATATCATTCTAGTATACCTCTGTTAATACTAGATATTACGTGGGGTTCCAAGAGTTGCCCATTAATAGCTTAGGAGGTTCATATAAATATATAAAAGGAGGTTTAGAGTGCTTTTGCCTATCATTACTTGGTTTACAGGTTACTATTTGAATATGATTGTATTGTAGAACCTATATTACTATACTTGGCGATTATACTCTCACCAATTTGTCACTGTGTTGTATATTTTCTCACTATGGTTCAACAACTGTTATTATTCCTGTTTATATTGAACTGTGGCAAATTGTATTTGTAATGTAAATTTTGCTTAAAACCTCAATAAAATAAAAATTTAAATTAAAAAAAAATATATATATATATGTGATTGATCAGGTTATACCAATTGTTTTTGTTAGATATAGCATACAAGAAGTGGTATTAACAATTATTTGGTGGGAGGGCTAACCTGTCATCAGCCCCCTTTAACCAAAAATGGTCCGGCTCCTAATCTTTACATCGCTGCTTTTTAAAAAAAGATACCAAGATAACTAAGAAAAATTGATAATAGGAGTAAATTAGAAAGTTGCTTAAAATTGCATTGCACTCTAGGTTTATATCATCCAATATCTAGTATATAATTAACAAAACAGCTTTTCTTGAACTTGTGGAAATAAGATAAAATTTCACTTTTAATAAATGAAAATATAAAATAGGAATAAAATTAAAAATACTCTTAAGTATCCTCTGGTAGTTTGTATCGTTGTATTAATTGTAGCTTAGTGGTCAAGTTTGCAAACAAGGATTTGGAACACGTATTTGTATGTACTAGTGTGACTCTAAATAGTGACTCTTACAACACGTAGTTAGAGTTTTAAGCTCTTATATATATAAAGGTAGAATATACAATAGATATTAGTAATGTGCACTGTGTAGTTTCTATGTAGTATGTATCCTCTTATAGATAAGAAACATGTCAGGAAAGTCAGGGTATTGGTGAGAAGTTCTATGAGCTGCTGTGTTTTTAGTTAAAGCTATCCTTAATTTACTGTAGTTTTTGTACCACTCGTAATGGTAAACTGATTTGGGTCAATTTTGGCATAATGAACAAACTGGGTAACATGGTAATTTAAGATTTAATCTAAGCGTATGTACTCAGACGTAAAAGCTCTATATAAGCTGGAACTGTTGAACGGACAGAAAATAAACACATAACTTGCAAGTAGCAATTGCTATAAATTAATTGAAGGTAACCTGAACCTGAGAAATAACTATACAAACAAGTTAACTCATATCGTATATATAAAAATGTGTTTCTGCTGATTCGGGGGGGGTTCAATATAAAAGGGACTACCATTAGCATCCGCAAGCAGAGATAATACAGGGAGTGCAGAATTATTAGGCAAATTAGTATTTTGACCACATCATCCTCTTTATGCATGTTGTCTTACTCCAAGCTGTATAGGCTCGAAAGCCTACTACCAATTAAGCATATTAGGTGATGTGCATCTCTGTAATGAGAAGGGGTGTGGTCTAATGACATCAACACCCTATATCAGGTGTGCATAATTATTAGGCAACTTCCTTTCCTTTGGCAAAATGGGTCAAAAGAAGGACTTGACAGGCTCAGAAAAGTCAAAAATAGTGAGATATCTTGCAGAGGGATGCAGCACTCTTAAAATTGCAAAGCTTCTGAAGCGTGATCATCGAACAATCAAGCTTTTCATTCAAAATAGTCAACAGGGTCGCAAGAAGCGTGTGGAAAAACTAAGGCGCAAAATAACTGCCCATGAACTGAGAAAAGTCAAGCGTGCAGCTGCCAAGATGCCACTTGCCACCAGTTTGGCCATATTTCAGAGCTGCAACATCACTGGAGTGCCCAAAAGCACAAGGTGTGCAATACTCAGAGACATGGCCAAGGTAAGAAAGGCTGAAAGACGACCACCACTGAACAAGACACACAAGCTGAAACGTCAAGACTGGGCCAAGAAATATCTCAAGACTGATTTTTCTAAGGTTTTATGGACTGATGAAATGAGAGTGAGTCTTGATGGGCCAGATGGATGGGCCCGTGGCTGGATTGGTAAAGGGCAGAGAGCTCCAGTCCAACTCAGACGCCAGCAAGGTGGAGGTGGAGTACTGGTTTGGGCTGGTATCATCAAAGATGAGCTTGTGGGGCCTTTTCGGGTTGAGGATGGAGTCAAGCTCAACTCCCAGTCCTACTGCCAGTTTCTGGAAGACACCTTCTTCAAGCAGTGGTACAGGAAGAAGTCTGCATCCTTCAAGAAAAACATGATTTTCATGCAGGACAATGCTCCATCACACGCGTCCAAGTACTCCACAGCGTGGCTGGCAAGAAAGGGTATAAAAGAAGAAAATCTAATGACATGGCCTCCTTGTTCACCTGATCTGAACCCCATTGAGAACCTGTGGTCCATCATCAATTGTGAGATTTACAAGGAGGGAAAACAGTACACCTCTCTGAACAGTGTCTGGGAGGCTGTGGTTGCTGCTGTATGCAATGTTGATGGTGAACAGATCAAAACACTGACAGAATCCATGGATGGCAGGCTTTTGAGTGTCCTTGCAAAGAAAGGTGGCTATATTGGTCACTGATTTGTTTTTGTTTTGTTTTTGAATGTCAGAAATGTATATTTGTGAATGTTGAGATGTTATATTGGTTTCACTGGTAAAAATAAATAATTGAAATGGGTATATATTTGTTTTTTGTTAAGTTGCCTAATAATTATGCACAGTAATAGTCACCTGCACACACAGATATCCCCCTAAAATAGCTATAACTAAAAACAAACTAAAAACTACTTCCAAAACTATTCAGCTTTGATATTAATGAGTTTTTTGGGTTCATTGAGAACATGGTTGTTGTTCAATAATAAAATTAATCCTCAAAAATACAACTTGCCTAATAATTCTGCACTCCCTGTAGAAACTCTGCTAAATACTCTCACAACCAAACATTAAAGCAGGATGCAAACTGATTATTTGACAATATATACAGCTAATAATGTCGTAAGATAAACGTCATTTAGATAACAAATGTTAAACATAAAAATTGAGTGAATCACAAACTCTATGTTATAGATATATTGAGAATTAATAAAAAAAAGAGGACAAGAGATATTAAAATCTGTACAGATTAATCTCTGCATTTCTTATTTAAAGAGATACCTCTATAAGCCAAAACATATAAGAGTTAAGCGAATTGAATACATTGCTATATATACAGCTTAACACACAAAGCAGACTTATTATAAATGATGTGCATAATAAAAGCTGCCATATAGCTTTAATAAAAGCAAGCAAATAAAACAATGCTGTTATACAGCTCTATTCAAAACAGCATCATAAACCACATTGATATAACAACGGCTTATACGGGGAAAAAACTGAACCCCATATTATATGCATTTGGAGTTAATAAATAAGAGGACATCTGATACACAATAATAAGTATGGATCACTTACTGTACCCCATATTATAAGAGATCCATTCAGATCTCTAATAAATAAAGGTCTGTCTAAAGTGACACACTAAACTAACATAAGTATATTCATCTTGCAAGAATAACACACATGTATACCAACTTATAACCGTAGAACGGAGCGACTTATGGTTGGTTTATATTTAAGTCTATATACTTATAAGCTGTTCGTAACAGAGTACACTATGAATATTTAGAAGGATATTGGATAAATAGCACAGTTCCAGTTGCTCCTCAAATCTATAAGAGGATACATACTACATAGAAACTACTAAGTGCACATTACCAATATCTATTGTATATTCTACCTTTATATATATGAGCTTAAAACTCTCACTACATGTCGTAAGAGTCACTATTTAGAGTCACACTAGTATATATAAATACGTGTTCCAAATCCTTGTTTGCAAACTTGACCACTAAGCTACAATTAATACAACGGTACAAACTACCAGAGGATACTTAGGGGGTTATAATAGAGGTTTACTACCAACATATTAGTAGTGCCATTGGTTCTTTGGTATAAATAATCAGTCAGTTGTTTTGTTAGAGATAACATAATTACATAGATAGTTGGCATTATATTAGGGGGCCTGGTCCCCCAAATCCAAAATTCAGACAAAAATCATTAAGGCTAATAGATCTTTGTTAGATCAGGTTATATCAAATATTTATTACGTTAGCTCTAACTTGCAAAAGGTGGTATTAATAATATTTATATTGTGGGAGCTTCTATGTATTCAATATGGAGGTGCCAACCCTCCATAACAAAATATAAATATAAAGAAAATGTCATATAATTTGATAGATATTTGTTAGATCAGGTATGATCAGTCAGTTGTTTTGTTAGATCTAACATAATTACAGAGATATTAGGCATTAAATTAGGTGCACCGGACCCCCAAATTAAAAAATGCAAGACAAAAAAATCATTCAGGCAAATAGATATTTATTAGATCAAGTGTTTATTACATTAGATCTAACAAGCAAAAGCTGGTATTACCAATTATTTGGAGGGGGCTAACCCATCATCAGCCCCCCTCAATAAAAAAAAATGGACAAAAAGTTATTTAATTTGATAGATATTTGTTAGATCAGGTATGATCGGTCAGTTGTTTTGTTAGATCTAACATAATTACAGAGATATTAAGTATTAAATTAGGGGGGATGGGCCCTCAAATCAAAATTTTAGACAAAAAATACCCCCACCCTCACACACGTAAAGGGACTTGAAACCCAAATTGTTTTCTTTTATGATTTGGATAGAGCATACATTTCTAAACAACTTTCCAAATTGCTTCTGCTATCAAATTTTCTCCATTTTAGGTTCAGAACCCTAGATAGTCATTGCTTAATCAGCGAGCGCTACACAGGTCCTGAACCAAAAATGGGTCGGCTCCTACGCTTAACATTCCTAATTTTCAAATAAAGATAGGAAGAGAGAAAGAAAAAAATATAATATGAGTAAATTAGAAAATGGCATAAAATTAAATGCTCTATCTGAATCATGAAAGAAAAATATGGGTTTTGCATCCCTTTAAAGTCTCTTTGCACAGAAATATGGGTAGTGAGAAAATTTTGAGGTACACTAACTTCCTATTTCACATAGAGATATTAAGGTGATATTTTCTAGTCAGATTATGTTATTGCTATGCAGCATCAAATTCAAGTGCTTCAATATTTGGGTATTATGTCCCTTATCATATTGTGGGAACCTATATGTATTCAAATGGAGTGCCAGCCCTTCATAACAAACAATTGGACAAAATGTTATACAATTTGATAGATATTTATTAGATCAGGTATGAGCATTCAGTTGTTTTGTTAGATCTAACATAGGTTAGATTACAAGTTGGGGGCTATATTGCACTCTCGCTTCAGCGCTAACTTCGCTAGAAGTAAACTTTCTGCTTGTGTCGGGTAGCACTCGTATTACAAACTGAAAGTAAAAAGTTTGCGCAAAAACCCAACACGTGCAGTTGAACTTCAGATATCGCGACCGCGTTAACGTATTATTAAAGTTGAGAGCAGCTTTCATTAAAAATTTGTGTTTTTAAATGCTTGTATCTTTGGACTGGAATAACATATGTTATTTCCGGAGTGAGAATCACTACAAAAGTGAAACATTTGAAGTTATTTGGGTTAGTAGTTTTTGAGATATTAGAGATGGAAAAAACAGGGGTATGAGTTGAAAATCCCGTTGACTTAACATTGGATATCTTGAAACGTTTATCAAAGAATTGGTTGCATAGATTTGTCTGAAAGTTGGTATTTAAATAGATTGTGTTTTGAGGATGTGCCATTACATTGGGTTAAAATTTGTCTGATTAGTATTTTTTCAGATGTTTTGGGTTATTTTACACTAAAATCCAGGATGTCACCATAAGCACATTTTTGCTTGTGCATGTTGTTTGCAGTGGCGGATGGTAAATTTTGAAGATGGGGGGGCACTAGACCACACCCCTTGAATTGAAGTCCTGCCCATTAAATGGGAAACTATGTATTTATAATAGATATGCACTTCCTACACATACACACTGCATACATAAATTTAAACACACATTACACAAGCATACATACATAATACATTACACATTTTTGGAGTCGTAGTTAAATCTATGATCTGCTATTCATATGTACAGCAGAGGTATCGAATTTAACAGCATTTATAATGTTTGTGAATGATAATGCGAGTAATCTGACGTTCTTATATCTTATACCCCAACCATCCCAGCTCACCTTTAAGAAGCAGTGAGAAAATGCAAAGCTAAAGGAAATGTTCCTTATTAAAACAAATAGAAAGCAGACAGATATCTGCATAGAAAATGGAGTTTGTGAAAAGAGAAATATGTATCTTAAATTTTAGCATGAGCAAGGAAAAATGGTAAACACTGAAGTTCGTGTGTGAGTGATAAAGCCAAGCCTGGCACCGGGACTTAGTCCACAATAAACACCCCCAAACAGCAATACAATGAGCCAAAAATAGGTGTACCTTAAGCACTGAAGGAAGAAAGTCCTATGAATGAACGGAACGATATCCGATGGCAGCGTGTCTGCCGACTTCTCTTGCTTCCGCCTCTCTGCAAAACCCGGTTTGCAGCTCTGTAGACGTCACCGCGTGACGTGGGGGGGGGTGTGGTGGATCAATGTCTTCACCCGGTCCGGCAGCAAATGAGGAGTTAGTAACCAGGACTCATACGCTGGTACATGGACATCAGAGAAAAAATAGAAGGAGTCCCAGGTAGATTCCTTAAAATGGTAAATTCTTGTGAGACGCAGCTCACACGGTATCAACATCAGCCAAGGAGAGAGTGGAGAAATGAGCGTAGCACCAATGGCTTACATGTTTCGGCTAAACGCCGTAATCATAGCCTAAGGTGCTATGTCTCTAGAGTCATTAAAAAGAGTGGAAAACAATCTAATTGGCTAAAACACTAAAGGTAATTATTAAAATAAAGCGCCCATTTAAACACACCTAAGTAGAACAGAGAAATTAACCCTATGTGAGCCGAAGGTTCAACAGATAGAAACACTACAGAAATGTATGATGATTAAAGGTGTAGTTGAAATACATGTTAAAAACACTCGGTATAAGATTCAAGATATATAGAAACTTAAAAGAAGTTTGAACAAGAAATTAGAATAAAAGTAGTAGTAGTAGCAAGCAGAAAGTACAAAGCAACAAGTACATTGGAGCACAATCCTAACTGTAGGTTGTTGGGACATAGTTTTAGATATATCGGTTGTATGGACATATTTTAATGTCATTGAAAGCTTAAATATATAGCTACAATAAATGTGGCAAAAAGCCACCATTTGATTATTAAAGGGGTGTCCATAAACAAACACATAGTAAAATATGTCTCAAGACAATATACCAATGTACTAAAAACAAGATTGTATGAATAAGATATATGAAGGTATAATGGAATGTATAAGCAGAGAAAGTGTAGATTAAGTATATTCACATTAGTTATAAGTATGAATATATATGTATATAGTCAAGTTACCACGCTTGGACCGCTTATACATCACACCATATACCCATTGCTAAACTGTGTACAGAAGACCTATGAGTAATATATTAGAAAGAAAGTTGCAGATAAGTATTATATGTCCTCTGATCAAAGTAAGTCCTAAAAATTGCAGAATACAAAATATGTAATTATAGACAAGCATTGTGTAGAATGTATAGAAAATTTGTACATATAGTGTATGTGAGAAAGAGGAGCATGTAAGAACATATTAGAATATGCAAGGTTGTGTAGTGATGCCAAAAATATCATATAGTTTTATAGTAAATAAAGTAGTGTGCAATAGTGTGTAACGACGTTACAGACAAAAACAAATGTCATATAATTACTCCCAAAAATTGATCAGGTCAAATTTGGAGTTTAGACCTTGGGGAAGTCTAGTTTTTAATTGAAAAATCCAATAAGTTTCACGTTTTGCTAGAACTTTATCTATATCACCCCCCCTAATTGGGACCTTGGCTTTTTCAATAGCTGTCCATCTGAAGGAATCAAGGCAGCAGTTGTGTTTGGTAGCAAAATGTTGCACTAGGGGAGTAGTAGCCGTACCCCTTGTTAGGGAGGAGATATGTTCTCTTATTCTAGAGTTGACATCCCTAGACGTAAGACCCACATATTGAATATCACAGAGGGTGCAAGTGACAAGGTATATGACGTTGGTACTGGTGCAATTTAGACAAGATTTGATAGGATAAATAGTCCCTGTTACAGTCTATCTAAATTCAGTCGTAATTTGTGCATAGTCACAAGGCCTACATTTCTTATGTCCACATCTATACATGCCCTGATGTCTCAGCCAAGAGCTAGTATGTTGTGTGGTCTGTCTGAGTTGGGTAGGGGAAAGAATTGAGGCCAAAGTGGCACAACAACCTACAGTTAGGATTGTGCTCCAATGTACTTGTTGCTTTGTACTTTCTGCTTGCTACTACTACTACTTTTATTCTAATTTCTTGTTCAAACTTGATATGCTTCTTCTTTTAAGTTTCTATATATCTTGAATCTTATACCGAGTGTTTTTAACATGTATTTCAACTACACCTTTAATCATCATACATTTCTGTAGTGTTTCTATCTGTTGAACCTTCGGCTCACATAGGGTTAATTTCTCTGTTCTACTTAGGTGTGTTTAAATGGGCGTTTTATTTTAATTATTACCTTTAGTGTTTTAGCCAATTAGATTGTTTTCCACTCTTTTTAATGACTCTAGAGACATAGCACCTTAGGCTATGATTACAGCGTTTAGCCGAAACATGTAAGCCATTGGTGCTACGCTCATTTCTCCACTCTCTCCTTGGCTGATGTTGATACCGTGTGAGCTGCGTCTCACAAGAATTTACCATTTTAAGGAATCTAATAAAGAACTGATTTTATTGTATCTACCTGGGACTCCTTCTATTTTTTCTCTGATGTCCATGTACCAGCGTATGAGTCCTGGTTACTAACTCCTCATTTGCTGCCGGACCGGGTGAAGACGTTGATCCACCACACACCCCCCCACGTCACGCGGTGACGTCTACAGAGCTGCAGACCGCGTTTTGCAGAGAGGCGGAAGCAAGAGAAGTCGGCAGACACGCTGCCATCGGATATCATTCCGTTCATTCATAGGACTTTCTTCCTTCAGTGCTTAAGGTACACCTCTTTTTTGCTCATTGTATTGCTGTTTGGGGGTGTTTATTGTGGACTAAGTCCCAGTGCCAGGCTTGGCTTTATCACTCACACACGAACTTCAGTGTTTACCATTTTTCCTTGCTCATGCTACTTTTGGGTATTAACTGGTGATACCCCTGTTCTCACTTTTATTACGTGTGTGCTACAATCCGGCAGCTCATTATTTCTACACAGTGTTATGTGGGTTTTTTTTAGGAGTTCTCTATCAAGCTTGAACTTTACCATTGTTCCATATAACATAGAACATGGAAGGCTCAACTCAGCCACAATATTACTCCCTTATGTCAGCCACAGCAAGAGTTCACACAGATACAGAATGTGCCAAGATCTTTTCTGATGATCAAGGGACTCTATCATTATCTACATTGTTTGAATCTTTGGAAAATCTCCTATTTAAGGAAATTAAAGCTCAATGGGACATTTGGACATTCCAATCCTATATAAAAGCCAAGATGATCCCAAGGGGTCTGCGAATCCTAAAGTTTCCCACTTTTGAAGTGGACACTAATGATAAAGATTTTGTAAATGCATGGAATGATGTATTATCTGAATGCTCACTACAACTTATGCACTTATTAATCAAAATCAGAACTAAACATCTAAATGATATTAAAATAGAGATTGACACATTACAATTAGAACTTAATAAACGAAGCACAGACCCTGACTTTTCCAAATTTGACGCTATTTTACAGACATCTTTAGTAAAGGGCAAACAAGTGATAATGGAAAACAAACATGTCAAATTCATTAGAGATAAGACAGATTACTCTAAAGATTCAGTTTATCTATGGAACAAAAAACAACGAAGGGAATACAGACGCAATACATCCAAATCAAACAAACAGAAAGGCAAACGCAGAAATCGCAATAGACACAATAAATCTGTAACTTTCACAGACAGTGACACAGACAGATCTGACAAATCTTCAGATGAAAACCTCTCAGCTAGTGAGGAAGAGGTGGGCACACTCACACGTATTAATACAATGACTAACCAACAGTCCAGTATATTAAAAACAGCTCCTCCACTTATATCTGTTGCTAAAGGTACTTCAATGGGCGTTATCTCCACAGATAGGAGACAAACAGGTGCTCATAGTTCCAAATATATTGCGACTAACACTAATACTAATTCACATACTCCCTATACACATATAGATACTAATAACAGTATGTGTGACCAATCTACCTTAGATCAGGTTTTTCCCCTAGGACAGACACCACAGGGAATAGGAGTTATATCACAAGCCAACCTAGAAAACCAAGACAGGTATCAACTGAGGGGAAATCGTACTCAAACGAAATACAAGTAGATTCAGTTATAAATCTATCCTCCCTTCAGCTTAACAAAGATCAGCTAGAATTGCTTAGCTTAGGTCTAGGTTTTGCCCCTACAGTTAAATTTGATATATTCCAGACAATGATAGAAGTTAATCGTCTTATCAGAAATATCACTCTAAAAAAACATTTTTCCACCAATACTTCGGAGTGTATTCCACATATTGACAATGCAGTCACTAACTCTCACACTACAGAGTCTTTCACTGAGGCATGTGATGTTCTAAACTTACAACATCTATATTCTGAGTCTTCTTATAGTCAGGGAACTATCAACAATGCTGCCACCTTTAAGGATACATCTAAATTCTATCCCATTCAAAGCAGGGGCCAAATCATAGAGACTTTTCACTCTCTAGTTGAACGAGATTTGCATACTCTTAATGATAATCCTACAGGTTATACCCAAAATTTGCCCAAAAGACTGAGACATGCAATGAAAACATTGCAAAACATTGCAAAATGATACGAGTATTGTCATACGCCCGGCTGATAAAGGTGGCAGCATTGTTGTCCTGAATAGATCAGACTATGTGGCGGAAGCTCATTGCCAATTGAATAATCCGCAAGAATACACTACATTGACCACTAATCCCACAGTTAGATTTAAGAGAGAACTTCTTGAAATTTTGGACGACGGTGTTGAACATGGGTTTCTCAATGAACAGACTGCTTCTTTTTTGAATGTACAACATCCAAAGACACCCATGTTCCACCTTTTTCCAAAAGTTCACAAATCCTTAATCAATGTCAAGGGACGCCCCATTGTTAGTGGGGTTGATTCCTTATTAGAAAGACTCTCGTCCTGGCTGGATACAATTTTACAGCCTTTAGTCAATACCTTATCCTCCTATACTAAGGACACAAAACATATTATCAATCTATTGGCTGATCACAAGTGGAATGCTAAATTTATGTGGGTCACAATAGATGCAGTTTCCTTGTACTCCTCTATACCCCATTCAGAAGGCATTATGGCTATAAAATTCTTTTTACTCAATTACACAGAATATATTGAGGACTTCCAAACCTTTATCATTCGTGTGTTAGAATTCTTACTCACACATAATTTCTTTTGTTTTGAGGCCAATTATTATCTTCAGAAACACGGTACGGCTATGGGGGCAAAATTTGCCCCCTCATACGCGAATCTGTACCATGGTAATTGGGAGATTAACTGCATTTATGGAGATAATAATCCTTACAGGTCATCTATATATTTCAATAAGAGATATATAGATGACCTGCTATGTATCTGGTTTGGCCCCCCTGAGGATGTGGCCAAATTTGTCTGTTGGCTGAATCAGAATGAGTTAAACCTAAGTTTTACCTTTATCTCTGATCCAGTCAAAATTGATTACCTTGATCTAACTCTTATTGGTAATTGTGATGGCACAATCTCCACAAAGGTTTTTCGTAAGCCAATATCAGGCAACACACTCCTACATGCTACCTCCTGTCATCCTACCAACACTGCCTATGCTGTGGCGAAAGGCCAATTTATTAGGATAAAAAGAAACTGTAGCAGAGAGGAGGATTTTAAACATGAGGCAAGTCAATTAGAGAGTAGACTCAGATCCAGACAATACTCTAAGAGACATATCAAACAGGCAAGACAACAGGTTGATCTTATTCCCAGACAGTCAATGTTACTTGATAAATGCAAGAATACAAACAGTGCCTTTCAGGGTATCTATTTTGTAACTGAGTACAGTGCTCAATACTCTGAGATTTGCAATATCATTAAAAAACATTTTCCCCTTCTAATTGCAGATGACAAGCTCACTGATGTAGTGAGAAATGGTATTAGATGCTCATATAAAAAATGTGCCACTTTGGCCTCAATTCTTTCCCCTACCCAACTCAGACAGACCACACAACATACTAGCTCTTGGCTGAGACATCAGGGCATGTATAGATGTGGACATAAGAAATGTAGGCCTTGTGACCATGCACAAATTATGACTGAATTTAGATTGACTGTAACAGGGACTATTTATCCTATCAAATCTTGTCTAAATTGCACCAGTACCAACGTCATTGTCAGGGATTCTTAACTCAGTATCCCCTGCAAGCAAAATAAGTTAGGATAAGTACTAGGACCACAACTGCAGCAAGGTTTGTGTTGGGAAGTGTATGCGAGATAGAGTGGAAAAATGGTGGCAGCTGGGACAAAATATCTAGCAGTACACTTACCTTTATTATATGGCTGAGGAGGTCAATAACTGAGATAAGTGAGTAATTAACTCTACACAGTATTGCACCTCTGTGCCTGAGAATTAACATAAGTGTAAAACAAAATTACCGGTAATTTATCTAGCTAAACAATTCTTAGCTTGTTGGTAACTAGAAGAGGTAAAAGAAAAAGCTGCTTTCAGAACAACTTAACTGACTTAAATTTGTTCCTTTAACTGACGTTAGTGGTTTAAGTTATGCAAAACAATTAGGTTGACAGCGGAACAAAGTAGCTGATTGTTTATATTTACTGGCTCAGTATATTTATTGGTAGCAGGCTTATACTTGATGCGGTTACTGAACTTACCGCGTTTGTTTTATGTAGTTATCGGTAGTAATCCGCTAAGGACTTCTCCTCCGTTAGTTCCGATACAGAGGTGCTCCTAGCTGTAGCTTCCCAGCTGAATTGCGGTCGGTGCGCGCTTCCGTTGGCGTGTGATGTCACCGCTAGATCCGGGTCCTCTGTAATGAGCTGAGTGAGTGGCTGGAATTGGTAGGAATGAGTGGTATGTGCTTCCCTGTTTGGAAAAGCTTGCAACAGGAATAACGAAGCATTGAGTGCTTGCTGTTGAGTTGCTTTATAGTAATTCTGTGTGGGAGGTGTGTTATTTTGAATAAGATATCCCAGTAATAGTTAAAGGGGCAAGTGAGAGGAGCAAAACAAGCAAGGCAGACGTGACAGGACCCCCCTCCCAAAGATCAACTCCGGTGATCAGGGGAAGGTCGGTCGGGATGTCTGCTGTGGAAACGATTAACCAACCGAGGAGCAGAGAGGTTGGCAGCCGGCTCCCAAGAATCCTCAGAGTCAGGGTAACCCTTCCAGTGTACCAGATACTGAAGCTGGCCACGTAGCCGACGTGAATCCAGCACATCCTGAACCTCATATTCCATGGAGCCGTCCGGTACCAGGGGGGCGACTGGGTCAGCGGGAGAATGTTGTCTGAGTTGCCTGTATGATTTGAGTAGAGCAACGTGGAAAGTGGGATGACATTTCATTGTGGCAGGCAGGCTTAGGGTGACAGCATTGGTGTTTACGACCTTCGTGATAGGAAAAGGTCCAATGTAGGCAGAGGTCAATTTCTTTGAGGGAACCGGGAGATGTAAGTTACGGGTGGATAACCAGACATAATCACCAATGATGTAAGATGGAGACGGAACCCTCTTCTTATCATATTGATGCTTATAACGGGGTTTTGCTAAATCGATATTCTGTTTCACTAAGGAAAAAGTCTCTGATATCGTATTCAGCAGTCCGTTTACAACTGGGGAAGTAGTTTCAGATGAGGAATCCCATTCAAAGGTTGGATGAAAGCCATAATTGGTAAAAAAATGGTGTGGATTTGGTGGAAGAGTGTTCAGAGTTATTGAAGGCGAATTCTGCGTAAGGGAGAAGAGTGGCCCAATCATCCTGTCTTGCTGACACAAAACATCTCAAATATTGTTCTAACCATTGGTTTGTCCGCTCCGTCTGACCGTTGGTTTGAGAATGGAAAGAGGTACTGAGCCGTCTAGTGATATTAAGTGAGTGACAAAGCTGTTTCCAGAATTTACTAGTGAATTGGGTACCTCTGTCAGAGGTGATGGTGTTTGGTAGCCCATGAAGTTTGAAGACGTGGGTGAAAACCAAGGAAACAGTCTCCGCAGAGGTAGGAAGTTTATGATATGGGATGAAGTGTGCCATCTTACTAAATAAGTCAACGACAACCATTATAGTGTTATGTTTCTGTGAATAAGGGAGATCAACAATAAAGTCAATGGCAATATCAGTCCAAGGACGGTGCGGGGTTGGCAAAGGAATTAAGTATCCGGTTGGGGAAATCTTTCCTGTTTTAGTTGTAGTACAGGTTTTGCAGGTTTGGACGTATTGAGCCGTATCTGGCAGCAGAGTGGGCCACCAAAAGAACCTCTGGACTAAATCCTGGGTCTTATGTATTCCCAAATGTCCAGCAAAGTGAGAATCGTGTAAAGTATGGAGCACAAGTGTTATGAGTGAAGGTGGTACGTAGACCTGTTGTTGGTAGTAGTATAAACCGTCCTGATGTTGGGTTAAGCTGTGAAGAGATTTTTGGGTGTCAGAGTGTTGTTCTGTCTTGAAACGGTTGGTTTGTTCAGCGGTTATGGCCAGGAACCTATCTGCTGGAATCAATGAGGATTCTGTGAGAGGTGTTTGGGGTTCTAACAGCTGTCTGGATAATGCGTCAGCTTTTTTGTTCTTGTGAGCTGGTCGGTATGTGATGAAATAGTTGAATCTGGATAGGAAGAGGTTCCAGCGAACTTGACGAGAGCTGAGAGTGCGGTTTGTCTTCAAGTACTCGAGGTTCTTATGGTCAGTGTAGATGAGTATAGGGATGGAGGTTCCTTCTAGCAGATGTCTCCAATGTTCCAACAAACTTTTGATAGCTAATAATTCCTTATCCCCTATTG
The DNA here is from genome assembly GCF_027579735.1 of Bombina bombina. Classification (NCBI taxonomy): domain Eukaryota; kingdom Metazoa; phylum Chordata; class Amphibia; order Anura; family Bombinatoridae; genus Bombina; species Bombina bombina. The sequence goes on along the minus strand of NC_069502.1, from coordinate 1,074,124,999 downwards.
GATAGTTAATTTCTGCACAGGCTAATAGGCGGGAGAAATAGGCCACTGGATGTAAAGGTTCAGTGGTTGTAGTCCTCTGAGAGAGGATAGCTCCAAGGGCAAAATTGGAAGCATCAACTTCCAAAATGTATTCAGAGTTGGATCTGGGTAATGAAGAATCGGTGCTGTTGTAAAGGCAGATTTTAGGAAGTTGAAGATTCCCTGTAGCTGGTCATTCCAAACAAATCGATGAGTTGCCTTAGTTAGATTTGTTAATGGTCTGGAGAGGTCAGCGAAATTCTTGATAAACTTCCTGTAAAAATTTGCGAACCCCATGAATCTCTGGATGTCTTTCTTACTTTTGGGAACTGGCCAATCTTTTACTGCTGTAATTTTGTCAGTTTCCATCTTGATTCCGGTGGGTGTTATGGTATAACCCAAGAATTTTATCTCTTGGGTGTGAAAAGTACATTTTCCAATTTGACGTAAAGTGAGTTATCTCTTAGATGAGTCAGGACTAGAGTAACATGTTTTATGTGTTCCTGGAGGTTAGAGGAGTATATGAGGATATCATCTAAATAGATGACCATAAAAAGGTCTAAATAGTCCTTGAAAATATCGTTAATGAAATACTGGAAGGTTGCAGGAGCATTGCATAAACCAAATGGCATGACTGTGTACTCAAACAAGCCGTATCTTGTTCTGAATGCAGTTAACCACTCATGACCCTGTTTGATGCGTACTAAGTTATATGCTCCTCTGAGATCAAGCTTGGTGTAAATCGATGAGTTGCCTTAGTTAGATTTGTTAATGGTCTGGAGAGGTCAGCGAAATTCTTGATAAACTTCCTGTAAAAATTTGCGAACCCCATGAATCTCTGGATGTCTTTCTTACTTTTGGGAACTGGCCAATCTTTTACTGCTGTAATTTTGTCAGTTTCCATCTTGATTCCGGTGGGTGTTATGGTATAACCCAAGAATTTTATCTCTTGGGTGTGAAAAGTACATTTTCCAATTTGACGTAAAGTGAGTTATCTCTTAGACGAGTCAGGACTAGAGTAACATGTTTTATGTGTTCCTGGAGGTTAGAGGAGTATATGAGGATATCATCTAAATAGATGACCATAAAAAGGTCTAAATAGTCCTTGAAAATATCGTTAATGAAATACTGGAAGGTTGCAGGAGCATTGCATAAACCAAATGGCATGACTGTGTACTCAAACAAGCCGTATCTTGTTCTGAATGCAGTTAACCACTCATGACCCTGTTTGATGCGTACTAAGTTATATGCTCCTCTGAGATCAAGCTTGGTGTAAATCGTGGCACCCCTTAATCTGTCAATCAATTGAGGAATCAAAGGTAGGGGATAACGGTTCTTTATAGTGCGTTTGTTCAGTTCCATATAATCTATTATGGGTCTCAAGGATTGATCTTTATTTCTAACAAAGAAAATCCCAGCTCCAGCAGGGGAGGTGGAGTGACGTATAAAACCCTTCTGCAGATTTTCTTTTAGATAAGATTTGAGATGCACTAATTCAGGTTCTGAAAGGGAAAGACATGTCCATAGGGAATATCAGCACCAGGATGTAAATCAATTGGACAGTCATACATCCTGTGAGGAGGTAAATGGGTTGACTCTTTCTTGTCAAAAACATCAGAAAAGGAGGTATATTCAATAGGAACTTGGTCAGCAGTATCCAACAGTAATTGTTCCTGATGGAGACACGTGTTTGTACAGTATGTAGAATCAAACGTGATTTGTGAAGTGGACCAGATTATTGTTGGATCATGTTGCTTAAACCAAGTTATGCCTAAAATAATCGGGTACATAGGGGACGGTATCACATCAAAACTGACAAACTCAGTATGTAATGACTGTGTAGTAATCCGTACAAGTATTGTATGATATTTAATAGGGCCTGAGGTAATCTCTTTACCATCAACAAAACGAAGGAGACTGGGTGTGTTTTTGGTTATGAGTGGTATTTTATTGTTAACTGCAAACTGGTGATCTATATAGTTGTGGCTTGCACCCGAATCTAGAATTGCTTCAGAGTGGAGTCTGCGGTGTTCCCACTGTAAGAGAATAGGAAGGGTGCAATGGTTAGAACGCAGCTGTTTAGCAGATAAACAAAGATGTGTAATTCTTTGCTTACCCTTCCTGCGTTGTAGCTGTAAACAGTCTTTTACTGTATGATCTAAGCCACCACAGTACATGCAGAGATCCAGGGTTTTCCTCCTCAACTTTTCTTGTGGGGTAAGAGGTCCCCTAATGAACCCTAATTCCATTGGAGTCTCTGCATCCCTAGGTGGAGGCTTATGTGGAAGAATGGTGGGTGCAGGAAGTGTAGGGTGCTTAGGGATAGTGTCATGATGGGCTCTCTCTGAGCGTCTCTCCCTGATACGTCTATCTAAGGTGATGCTGATGTCTATGAGCTTCTCTAGGGAGTCAGGGAGTGTTTGCCTGGCTAACTCATCCTTGAGGGTTTCGGAGAGACCGAGCCTAAACTGGTTTCTCAACGAGAGGTCATTCCATTGGGTGTCTGGTGACCACTTTTTGAATTCAGCTATATAGTCTTCCACTGGCCTTTTATTCTGGCGCAGGGATCTCATTGCAGTTTCAGCTGATAACTGCTTGTATAGGTCATCGTAAAGCTGACCCATAGCCTTGAAGAATTGTTCCAAAGAGAATAATATGTGGTCATTGGACTAAAAAAACCAGTTTGCCCATATGTGGGGTTCCCCTCGCAGATAGGATATAGTTGTGAGTACCTTTAGGTGGTCATTTATATAAGTTTTAGGTTTCAATTGAAAATAAAGAAAACAAGAATTTCTAAACTCCCTGAACTCACTTCTTTGTCCACTAAATGGTTGTGGTGGATTTGGTTGTGGTTCATGTGAAGAGTGTGTTAATTTCAAGCTGTCAAACTTCTCATTAATATATAGTCTTAATGAGGTATTGTCAGTTTGCAAAGCAGTGAGCCCCTTAGAGAGGTTCTCCAATGTTTTTGTAAGTGCATCTACATGAGCTACTAGGGCTGCTGGGTCCATCCCGGCTTCGTTATTAATGTCAGGGATTCTTAACTCAGTATCCCCTGCAAGCAAAATAAGTTAGGATAAGTACAAGGACCACAACTGCAGCAAGGTTTGTGTTGGGAAGTGTATGCGAGATAGAGTGGAAAAATGGTGGCAGCTGGGACAAAATATCTAGCAGTACACTTCCCTTTATTATATGGCTGAGGAGGTCAATAACTGAGATAAGTGAGTAATTAACTCTACACGGTATTGCCCCTCTGTGCCTGAGAATTAACATAAGTGTAAAACAAAATTACCGGTAATTTATCTAGCTAAACAATTCTTAGCTTGTTGGTAACTAGAAGAGGTAAAAGAAAAAGCTGCTTTCAGAACAACTTAACTGACTTAAATTTGTTCCTTTAACTGACGTTAGTGGTTTAAGTTATGCAAAACAATTAGGTTGACAGCGGAACAAAGTAGCTGATTGTTTATATTTACTGGCTCAGTATATTTATTGGTAGCAGGCTTATACTTGATGCGGTTACTGAACTTACCGCGTTTGTTTTATGTAGTTATCGGTAGTAATCCGCTAAGGACTTCTCCTCCGTTAGTTCCGATACAGAGGTGCTCCTAGCTGTAGCTTCCCAGCTGAATTGCGGTCGGCGCGCGCTTCCATTGGCGTGTGACTTCATCGCTAGATCCGGGTCCTCTGTAATGAGCTGAGTGAGTGGCTGGAATTGGTAGGAATGAGTGGTATGTGCTTCCCTGTTTGGAAAAGCTTGCAACGGGAATAACGAAGCATTGAGTGCTTGCTGTTGAGTTGCTTTATAGTAATTCTGTGTGGGAGGTGTGTTATTTTGAATAAGATATCCCAGTAATAATTAAAGGGGCAAGTGAGAGGAGCAAAACAAGCAAGGCAGATGTGACAGTCATATACCTTGTCACTTGCACCCTCTGTGATATTCAATATGTGGGTCTTACATCTAGAATAAGAGAACATATCTCCTCCCTAACAAGGGGTACGGCTACTACTCCCCTAGTGCAACATTTTGCTACCAAACACAACTGCTGCCTTGATTCCTTCAGATGGACAGCTATTGAAAAAGCCAAGGTCCCAATTAGGGGGGGTGATATAGATAAAGTTCTAGCAAAACGTGAAACTTATTGGATTTTTCAATTAAAAACTAGACTTCCCCAAGGTCTAAACTCTAAATTTGACCTGATCAATTTTTGGGAGTAATTATATAAGACATTTGTTTTTGTCTGTAACGTTGTTAAACACTATTGCACACTACTTTATTTACTATCAAGCTATATGATATTTTTGGCATCACTACACAACCTTGCATATTCTAATATGTTCTTACATGCTCCTCTTTCTCACATACACTATATGTACAAATTTTCTATACATTCTACACAGTGCTTGTCTATAATTACATATTTTGTATTCTGCAATTTTTAGGACTTACTTTGATCAGAGGACATATAATACTTATCTGCAACTTTCTTTCTAATATATTACTCATAGGTCTTCTGTACACAGTTTAGCAATGGGTATATGGTGTGATGTATAAGCGGTCCAAGCGTGGTAACTTGACTATATACATATATATTCATACTTATAACTAATGTGAATATACTTAATCTACACTTTCTCTGCTTATACATTCCATTATACCTTCATATATCTTATTCATACAATCTTGTTTTTAGTACATTGGTATATTGTCTTGAGACATATTTTACTATGTGTTTGTTTATGGACACCCCTTTAATAATCAAATGGTGGCTTTTTGCCACATTTATTGTAGCTATATATTTAAGCTTTCAATGACATTAAAATATGTCCATACAACCGATATATCTAAAACTATGTCCCAACAACCTACAGTTAGGATTGTGCTCCAATGTACTTGTTGCTTTGTACTTTCTGCTTGCTACTACTACTACTTTTATTCTAATTTCTTGTTCAAACTTGATATGCTTCTTCTTTTAAGTTTCTATATATCTTGAATCTTATACCGAGTGTTTTTAACATGTATTTCAACTACACCTTTAATCATCATACATTTCTGTAGTGTTTCTATCTGTTGAACCTTCGGCTCACATAGGGTTAATTTCTCTGTTCTACTTAGGTGTGTTTAAATGGGCGTTTTATTTTAATAATTACCTTTAGTGTTTTAGCCAATTAGATTGTTTTCCACTCTTTTTAATGACTCTTGAGACATAGCACCTTAGGCTATGATTACGGCGTTTAGCCGAAACATGTAAGCCATTGGTGCTACGCTCATTTCTCCACTCTCTCCTTGGCTGATGTTGATACCGTGTGAGCTGCGTCTCACAAGAATTTACCATTTTAAGGAATCTAATAAAGAACTGATTTTATTGTATCTACTGCATCATATTTATCTTTTTCATAAGACACAATTAATACAATGCAGAATATAATAGCATCTGCAAAATTAAAGAGCTTCATAACTTAAATTTAGAGCAAGCAGCAGAGTGCCGTTACAGGGGGGATGGACATTAGTGATTTACAACATTCCTCCAGTTTGCACACAGGGTCAGGGATTTTTTACTCACTTTACTTCAACGTAAATGTTTTTACAGACCTGATCCCCCACACCTCACCCACACATGACTTGTGCAGTAAACCATAACAGTGGAGTCACAGGGCAGCACACAGTAAATCAACAGCCTCCTGGATCTCCGGTGCAGCTGCTATTCATCTTTTACTCTGCTTCAGCCATCCTTCCTCACTGCATGCTGTCTGTGTTTATGACACTGCCTGCCTGTCATTACGCTGTGTCAGAGTTCCTCCCAGTCCCTTTTACCCCAGGCACAGCCACAACACCAGTCCCAGCCGTTCCTACTCCAGCTCCTGCAGTAGCCTCATCACAAACAGCTAATCTGCTGGTCTTCAAACAATAGATTGACAGAAAAAGACAAGAGGCACCTCATATGGTGAGTATGTCTAAGTGGAAGGAAACACTTGATGTGATGACAAGTGGCAACTCACATTTAGATGGGCACTGTATATGTAGTGCACGTGTGGCAAACTGGAGCATACCAGTGCCTCCAGCGAGAAAACCCAGGCACAACAGCGGTAGAGGGGAACAACAGCAAGCGACAAGCCGACACTAAGATGTGGATTTCCTCAACCTGGTGGCGAGGGGATAGGGGTGATGTCACAGTCACAATGTAGGCTCCGTCAGCACCAAGAGAGAGCACTGACTCCCAAACAGCTAACTCATGCACCAATAGAATGTTGGTTTGCAAAACAGTGAAGGGTATCACAAAGCCAGTAAAAAGCAAAAAGGTTTCTTTGTTGGAGTTTAAAAGATTTATTTGAAAACAAGCAACGCGTTTCTCAGTGGTACATCCACTGTTTCATCAGGCTTATGAAGTTGTAAATAAACACAGACTTATATTGGAACGTAAGGTCCACCCTCTGGTTACATACACAGGTGAGGCAGGGAACAATCTTATACATCCTCTAACCACCCGGTTAGAGAAATCACCAACATTCTATTGGTGCATGAGTTAGCTGTTTGGGAGTCGGAGCTCTCTCTTGGTGCTGACATAGCCTATCTTGTAATATAAAATAAAGATATGGTGTGTAATACCACACCAATCCTCCAGGGGGCGCTCTTAATATAGATATCACAAAAATTATATAAAATCACACATCAAAATAATATTAAAAAAAATAAAATATCAAAAAATGACAGGTAAAGAATTTGATCCTTTAACTACTATAAGAAAGTCCATACAACCAATAATGTCCAAATGATAAAAAGTAGCTCCAAACGATATGCACAGGTCAGCTCATAGGAGGGTCAATATCCTGATGTAATGACCTAATACCACAAATTCCACAGTGAAAAAACAATAGTAAAAAAAACTACTCACAAACAGACTGCACCTTAAGGTGCAAAGAAGCAGGCTGGAACCTCACAGTTGCCCAGCAAACTGGATGAGCGCAGCCGAATATCCAGGAATGGTTCCTCGCCTGTGGGGTTCAACAGTGTTCCTGAATTGGTCACATACTTCAGTGCTAAGTAATGCAATCCCCATCTTGTTCAACTGCACAAAGCCCTGTGTATCATCATTGCTAAATATAGCGTAGAGGCACAGCAACTTGTCAATTAAATGAGTCAGTCATTCTGTGCCTGGGCAACTGTGAGGTTCCAGTCTGCTTCTTTGCACCTTAAGGTGCAGTCTGTTTGTGAGTAGTTTTTTTACTATTCTTTTTTCACTGTGGTCTTTGTGGTATTAGGCCATTGGGCACCCTCTGTGTTCTTCTCTCTTATAGCCTACCTTGTGACTGTGACATCACCCCCTATCCCCTCGCCACCCGGTTGAGGAAATCCACATTGTGGTGTTGGCTTGTCGCTTGCTGTCGTTCTCTTCTGCCTGGGTTGTCTTGCTGGAGGGACCAGTATGCTCGAGTTTGCCACACGTGCACTACATGTAGTGCCCATCTAAATGTGAGTTGCCACTTGTCATCGCATCAAGTGTTTTCTTCCACTTAGACATACTCATCCTATGAGGCGCCTCTTGTCTTTTTCTGTCGTTATAGCCTTCGTGGGATTCAGGATCCCTTCATCAGAGTGATGACTCATTGGGTGTTCCACATTCTATGAGACTGTTTTTTTTTTGGGGGGGGGGGTTGGACATTGTTCATTGTGTTCATTGTGTATTTTGTAACTTCTTTGTGTTTCCATAAAGTGTGCGCCCCCTTTATATATCATTCTTGTATAGGAGTTAGTCTTATACAAGTTGATATTATTTGCATGGTCATCAAACAATGGAGAGTGTTCAAGCTCCTCCAGGCTGAGGAAGTGGCCCGGTTGTGCGTTGTGCGCAATAATTAAGTCCAGCATGAACTATGACAAGCTGAACTTCACAGTAACAAAGATGTAAAAACCAGAATAGTAATCACCTATCCCACTGCAAATAAATGTACATAATTTTACTCGGTGCAGCCGAGATAAGACTGCCGGCGCCAGTTTTACTTTATTGTGACTTGTTATAAGCAAAGGAATTATTCTATTCATAACCTAATAATTGATCCCTTAAGGACCAGCGACGTACCCTGTATGTCGCTTGCCTTTTTTTGGGACTTGATTGTTTTATAGCGCGGTCTTGCTACCAGCGTTGAGACTGCTCTATTCCACAAAGCCTGCTGGAGGGAGGGCATTAATAGCGTGTTCTTGCTAGACTTGTGTTATTATGTCCTGAAAAAACCCTTCACGACCAGTGACATACAGGGTACATTGTGGTCATTAAGGGGTTAAATAAACTAGTTTATTTAATACAACTGATCATTATTTGGTTATAAATGGGATAATGCCTTTGCTTAACAAGCCCAAACAAAGTCAGATATGTAGCAATAATTTCCAGGCATGATCGTAGCGCCTGGGCTATGATAGTTAAACACTGACCTGGATATTAGGACACACACAGTTAATTACCGGCTGCTTCTGCTTCAAGCCTTTAACTGTGGTATTCCAGACTGATCACCACCCCTACACACATACCTCCTATATTGCTCCCTGCACGGCTGTAACTGTCTTGCTGGATACAGATGCTGCATCAATATCTCAATAGTGCCAATGTGTAAGCTTTGCAGAGCCAGCTGCTGCCCCTGCACTGCTTCTTCTCTCCCCATGATACGTGGACTACACAGAAGCTACCAGACACAGTAGGGCCACATAGCCAGTGTCCAGGATGATAGCTTTTCTTGCGGTGAGTCATATCCTCAGGTTATTCAAAACCCCACCACCCAAGAAGCTGTCATCCAATGAGAAACAAGCCCTCTGTTTTTGTGTTTTTAGGTTGTCTGTGCTTAGGTGGCCGTATGGAAATTGAATGTGTCACATGATAAATGCCCAATAGGGACAGAGTAAGCATGGGTGAACTGCTCTGAGACAGGGCAGATTGTACAAATGTCCTTAAATTTAATTTGTAAGCTTTTTTTAAAAATTCTATTTATTTTAAGCTAATCCCCTACCAACCCCCCCCCCCCACCCGTACCCAACTCCTGAAAAAAAAATAGTAACCTGCCTGTCCTGAAAAAATAAAGTAGTAATCTATTATCTCCACTTCACATTGCCATTTTATTTTTACAAAGGCATTTTATTTATTTTTTGCTAGTAGGGCACTGCCCCTCCTGCCCCAATAGAGTAGCCTCCACTGGTTGTTTGTTTTGTGAACGCTAATTCTGTGTGCTAAGTTGAGAACAGCTCTGCATTATAATTTCAAATGCTCATATCTTTGGAGTGGACTAATATTTGGCATTTAGATTCAGACTGGGAATCACTACAAAACTGGAACATTTCAGGTGATTTGCTTAAGTAGTTTTTAGGATATTTGAGATTGAAAAAAACAAGGTTATGAGTTGATAATCCCCCAGACTTAAAGTGTCATAAACATGTTGACATCTCTGCATATCTTAAAGTGGTAATTTTGTAAAAGTAGTTTACATTAAAAAAAAAGTGAAATAAATGCTGGGAAGTATTATAAAAGAATGTTCATAAATAAGCAAAATTACTTACAAAGCCATGTTGTCTGATCCCCCCCCCCATATCCCCCTTATCAGTGTTCAGCTTCAGAAACACAGATATCGTATTTCAACTGAGATCATAGCTGCAAATTTGCTTCAAGTCATGTTTACGCTTCTTTTCATTGGCTCACCAAATGCATTCAGTTAGCTCCCAGTAGTGCACTGCGGCCCCTTCAAAAAAAGATACTAAGGCCTAGATTTAGAGTTTGGCGGTAGCCGTGAAAACCAGCGTTAGAGGCTCCTAATGCTTGTTTTTACCTCCCTCCGGTATTTAGAGTTTAGTTACCGACACTCAAAAATCTCCCAACGCACAAATCTCTACCGACAGCTCAGACCCAGTAGTTAACATCTACCGACAAAATAAACATCCACGAATCACAAAACAAATATTACACAAAGTACACTTACACTCATACAAACACTACACTATATTTATTTTTCAGATTTAATATTTTTTCTTCAAAATAGAAAGGATCAAAGTTGCGAGATCTCGGGTGTTAGAAAAAAAACAACACAAATCCATTTTG